>NC_041406.2:1770000-1892500 GCF_900747795.2 Erpetoichthys calabaricus
AAGCTCTGTCTCCCCAGGGATGAAGGACCATCCAGGTGCCCAGGGAAGAGAAATGCCACTCTCCTGGTCCCTCCTTCCTCCAGGCGTCCCAGCAGGCAGGGTTCCTGGCCGTCTATCACAATATATATATTTATATGTGTGAATGTGTGTATATATATATATATATATATATATATATATATATATATACTGTATTTACTGTATATATATATGTGTGTGTGTGTGTATAGATAGGGAGAGCTATGAACTTTTGGAAAAATCATAAACGGGAAACACATTCCCATAATACTGTGCTTTTAAACTGAACAGGGCTCAAATGAAGGGGGTCTTCAAAATCTCAGCTTTATGAGAATGTGTTTCCCGTTTATGATGTGCGTTTATTTTTCTGGAAGTTCTCTGTTTCATTTATATGTCTATTTTTAGATGTTTTCCACTTTTTGAGCGGACGACTGGATGATGGAATTTTACAACCTGACTGATGTGATTTTGTGTTTCTGTTTTTCACGTCGTTGTCTGTTGTACAGCTTTGGTCGCTTTTGACTTCTATCACATTATAAAGTTTTTTCTCTTTTCATTCTCCTTGAACACATGATGATATTAACTTTCCTCAGCCATCACTACTAACTACATGGGGTGAGTAACATTTACATTTTCTGGGGCCTCATTTTTGGGTGGAGTATTCCGTTCCTTTTATTAAATTAATCTCGGGGACACAGTGGTTAGCACTGCTGCCTCACAGCTCAGGTCACATTTTTGGCCCCTCATAGTCCCTCAGGGACTCTTCAGAGACCACTGTGCCTTTAGAATAAACTCCACACTCATTCAGTTTCTCCTTTCAATGACTTTGGTGAAATTCCTGAATCTTTGTTTGATTTTTAGTGAACTCAAGGCAAAGAACATTCAGCAGCACTTGGTGTTAACTCCCGCTACCTGAACCGCAGTGTTGAACTGAAGAGCCTCGAGCTTCTTTGGAGTGTAGGAGGAATGTATTGAGGTGGACGAAACCCACACAGACAGGGGAGACCCTGCAAACTCCACAGGAACAGAAACTAAGCAGGGAATTCAACAACTGGCAGCATCGGGTCCAAGGCAAGAACTGAACATTGAATGGGATGGGACACCAGAACATCACCAGGCACCCTGGTAAATAGAATACAGGGGGAAAACTGGCATAATCTGAAAAAGCTTATGTAGTGAGTGGGCACATTCCACACACAGACAGTTTAGGACACAAACCCAGGTTACCTGAGCTGTGAGGCAGCCACATGTGCCAATGTGTTGCCCAGTAATTCAGATTTCATTTTCTATAGTGCCTTTTCTTTAATTGTTTAGTGGATGTGCCAAGTCTAAAGTGTGTGTGTGATTCGGCTAAATGGAAATGAGCAGAACAATGTGTGCCTCTTTGTTTAGTCACGTCCAGCTCCAGAATATTTCAGAGGTTTATAGGTTAGCACAGATTAGCCCCTTGGGTTTGCGTTCACAATCGTCTTCACCACTAGGATATGTGAGGGCACATGCCAGCCTAAGATGTGACTAAAATTGAGACATGCAGGTTAGGTTAACCGGCCCAACGTGTGGCTGTGGATGTGTGTGCGAGTCACAGACTGGCACCCCATCCTCTCCTGTGGTTGGTGTAAGCAGGATTGGCTCTAGCCTCTGTGAGCCTGAAATGAATAAGTGGTGACAGACAATGGACGGATACCTCGATACCCCTGATGGGAGAATTAAGGGGAGTGCAGTCAAGACAGAGTCCACATGCAGGTGAATGAAAACTTTCAAAACCCCTCATCAAACTGAACAGTTCACTGAATTTCTAAAGATGATGTCCCTCTGTCTGTCTATCTGGTTATTTGTCAACACTCCATAAGAGGGCAGACTTTCATTGAAATGACCCGTCCATCCCTTCACTGCACATGTGCTGTAGTCGGCCCTGGAGGGATGTCAGTCCACCGCGGGGCAGGCATAGTGTCACACATCCGTTACGAAGAATGTAACCGTCTGTGTCTGGAATCAGCAAGAGGCGCACGTGGAGTGACACCTGAGACTTGGACCCTGGACCTTGAGGGGCTGAGGTGACGCCCTGTTGGTTTAAATGTCTGAGTGCCAATGTACAGGACTTTGAGAAGGTCCTCCGCCCCTTCACGTTTTACACGTTTTCGTAGGCTGCAGCCTTGTGCTAAGATCACTGAAATTCATTTTTTTCCTCATCAAACAACTCAATGACTTGGAACAACTAAGCGAAAGTAGAAGTTTAGAAATTTTTACAAATTTATTAAACAAAAAAGAGGTTATTCAGAGTCTTTGCTTTGGCTTTGGTACATCCCATTCTACTGATCACCTTTCAGATGTTTGGAGTCCACCAGTGGCCAATTGGCTTGATTGGACTCGTTAGAAAAGCTACACACCTGTCTTCAGAAGGTCCACCCACCAGGTGAGCAGAAACCAAGCCAGGAGGCCAAAGGAATTATCTGCAGAGCTTAGAGACGGGATTGGGTCGAGGTGCAGATCTGCGGGTGGGCTGAAGCACTGAAGGCTCCAGAGAGCGCAATGGCCTCCAGCATTCTAACATGGAAGAAGTTTGTAACAACTGCAACTCTCCTTAGAGCTGCTCACCCGGCCAAAGTGAGCAATTCAGGGCCTTGGTAAGAGAAGTGACCAGCAACCCAGTGATCACTCTTGCTGAGCTGTAGAGCAGAGATGAGAGAAACTTCTAGAGAGACCACCATTACTGCAACACTCCACCGATTTCTACTTTAGGAAGAGTGGATAGAAGACGCGTGAAAGTTGGCTTGGACTTTTCAAAAAGGCACCTGAAGGACTCTCGGATTGTGAGAACTGAGACTGAGCTGTTTGTCTTCATTTCTAAGTATCACATCTGGAGGAAACCTGGCGCCGTCCATCAGCTGTGCAACACCATTCCAACAGTGAAGCATGGCGGTGGCAGCAGCAGGGGTGGGAGACAAGTCAGGCTTGAGGGGAAAGCTGAACTAAACCAAGTACTGCGATATCCTTAATGGAAGCCTTCTGCAGAGCACTCTGGGTGTCAGACTGGGCCACCCAAGGTGCACCTTCCAACAGGACAAAGCAAAGACAGCACAGGAGTGGCTTAGGGACAACTCTGGGAATGTCCCTGCATGGCCCAGACTTGAACACTGTCAAACATCTCTGGACAGACCTGAAAACCACCGTCCACTGATGGTCTCCATCCAGCCTGACCGAGCCTCAGAGGATCTGCAGAGAGCAATGAATGGCAGCAAATCCCCAAATCCAGGTGTGCAAAGCTTATGGCGTCAGACCAAGGAGGACTCCCGGCTGAAATGGCTGCCAAGGGGGAGCTTCAACAAAGTGCTGAGGAGAAAGGGTCTGAATACTCGTGTCAGACAAATACTTCAGTTTTTTACTTTTAATAAATTCGCACACATTTCATAAATCCAACTTTTGCTTTGTCATTCTGGGATATTGAGTGTTGCTTGAATGGGGGGAAAACATTTAATTTAAAAGATTTAGAGCAAGGCTGCAACATAATGAAAGGTGAAAAGAGTAAAGGCTTCTGAAGACCACCCTGAGTGGGTGCCAGGACACGACACGTCTCCCCAGAGTGAGCTGCCATCGACCCTTAGGCTTCATTCAAAGTCTCATCCCAACCCAAACACATAAGGACATCGCCAATCACAAAATCTAAACCGACATTCAATTTCATTAAACGCCAGGTGCCCACACTTACACACACACACACACACAAGTGCCAGGCTGGCGCTCCCCTCACGACTCAAATTAAAGGCACTTTACCTCCTCCGTGCATTTGGCACAGGTAAGGGAACCGCCAGACGTTGCCGAGCCCCACGGCGTAGGATACGCAGGCCAGCACGAACTGCATGGGGTTGTCCCATGAGGGTCTCGACTCCTGCACCATCCTGGGAATGCTGAGGTGACCACGAGCGCTGGAGCCTCTCCTCTGTCCCCCTGCCTGTCGGTCCGCTGCCTCGGCTCCAAGTGAGCCCTCCTTGCACGAGATAAGCCGCCTTTAACGTCTAATCCTATTAAAGGGGAACTTGTAAATAGATTACCGGCAGGGTGAGAAAAGAATTGTTTTGCCACACAGCTTATTATGGGATGTGCAAGAACAGAGAGCTGAGGGGAGGGTTACCTTTGGTGGCTTGTGTTAATGTTTAAAGGTAACCTGAATTGTGTGACTCACTGGGGTCATCTGCTCAGTAAAAGTGTGCAGACGGAAAGATCGGATCATCACACAGATAAGCAAAGTTATTATGGCGCCATAAAAAGTGTGATCACAGTGCCCGACCAAATGGCTGGCACACCTGCATGCCACTCTGGCCTGGAGCTAAATACCCAAAACACAAAGAATGGAAGAGAACTGACGAAAGGTGGGCTTCACCCGGCCAAGATGTAGTCTCTCATCTGTCTGTCATGGTCACCCAAGGCCATCTCCTGTATTCCCTTAGCTGTGACCTAACGGACTTTGTCATTTCTTGAAGTTGCAGAGCCCTTTTTGACCTTATTTATTTCCTATATAACACTGCAGTGCCTTGGGTGCCACCATTTGATGGTATTTTCTTTTAATGGCTAAAGCGAATATTGTTGAAAGTGATGAATAAAAACGAGACCTGTGATGTCGTCACGTCAATCGTGTTCATATAGCGGTGCAGAATTGTTTCTTTATCAGAGCATTGTTTCTAAAAATAGCAAAGAATGTTTATGATAGTTAGGGGGGAGAATCCAAGTCAGCGTGAGGACCTCGTACTTTGGATATTTTAACTTTGCCCTTTGAAAAAGCATTTTGGGTTTCTGACAATCCGTTTTTGTTTCCTTCTTACAATTTCCTGACCACTTCCCATTTGAAGTGCGCCCATATTTGCCAGCTCCTTTTTTTAATCTCCATTTCCTGGTCAGTGGTGGTGTTTGGAGGAGGGGGGGGGAGCTTTACCCCCTGATCATCAAGTGAACCCCCACACTCTTCAGCTGCCCAAAACTTCACATGGGACCCTAAATTCTCTTTTACCCTCCCCTCTGTTAGGAGGATCTAAGCCCCTAATAAGTGCTAAAGGCTAGTGGTGGTCAGTATTCTTTCTTGGATGGGGTGTCAAGGGTGACCTTGCCAAGTCCTGATGACCCAGCCACCTCAATGGAGCGAGTGCCATCTGCAATATGAGTCCTGCTGTCTCCTCAAAGGAGCTCTTGGGCTGCCACCTCACTCCATGAGAAATAAGGCAATTAATTATCAGGCCATGTGCCCCAAGCAGCCATTGTTTGCTGTCAGAAGTCTTCACCCCCTGGAAGTTTCCACATTTTCTTGTTCTACAACATTAAAACCCCAGTGGATTTAACTGAGTTTTTTGACCCTGATCAACAGTAAAAGACTCTTTTGTGAAAGTGAAGACGGATCTCTAAAAGCAGTCAAAATGAATATAAAACACCAAATGATTGATCGCCTAAGTAGTCACCTCTGTAATATGACACCCCCGAAGCCCATTGGTGTTAGAGGTCCCATCATTAGTTCAATGGAGGTCACCTGTCTGGGGGTTCCATTGATTGCATTTAAAGGTCCACCATGTGGTGAGTCCGTATGTTTGAGTAACCAAAGGACACTCAAGCCACTCCATGAAACCCACAAGTTAGGGGATGGAGGAGACAAGGAAATGTCCAAGTCCCTCAGTCGAGTTCAATCGATCAGGAAAGAAATGGAAAGAGTATGGCAGAGCTGGAAATCTAGTGGGCCTCTGAGGACTCTGAACGGAGTTACAAGTTACATGACATTCAAGAGGCTGTGCAGACGACAACTGTGCCCAGGTAGTTCACCAGTCACAGCTTTATGGAAAAGTGACAAAGAGAGGAGGAAAAGAAAAGCACACAAACACAGGACATGTCGGCACTTGGGAGACCCCGACGTCAGCTGGAAGAAGGTTCTATGGTCTGATGTGCCTAATGTGGAGCCTTTTGTCGATCAGACTTTACTTGTTGCCGCTGTCCCCACCGAGCAGCATTGGGCTCTGGAGAGGCTTCTCTACAGGAGGCCCTGGGAAGGCTTATGAGGGTACAACAGATTTATTTCTACAGCACGTTTTCATACAAGCAGTGTAGCTCAGAGTGCTTTACAAAATGAAATAAAACATTAACAGATGAGATTAGGCAATAATATTATACGGTATGTAACAGAGAAAAGGTAAGGTTGGATGGCCAGGAGGACAGAAAAAAACAAAATCTGCAGGAGTTCCAAGGCCAAAAGACCACCGAGTCCCCACTGGGCATTCTACCTAACATCTAAATCGGTCCATCTGGTGTTCAGGCTTCACATTGGAAGAAACTGACGATGAGTAAAATGAATGCAGGAAAACCTGATGAGGGGTCTGCAAGAAACCTGAGCCTTGGGAGAAGACAACGAGCCCAAACATCAAGGCAAAGTGACACGAGAATGGCTGAAAAAATGACAAGGTGAATGTCCTGGAGCGGCCGAGTCAGAGTCCACATCTCAATCCGGTGGGGAATTTGCAACTGGACTTGACAAAGGCTGTTCACTCGTGACCACCATGACATCTGATAGAGCAAATGAGAAGTGGGGAGAGACCTGTGCACACGGCCTGTCATGGCTGCCATCTACTAAACACTGACCTGAGGGGGTGAGTACGTGTGTGTGTGTGTTTTATATTTGTAATTAATTGAGACTACTTTGCAGAGATCTGTTTTCACTTTGACATTCACTGACAAATGAAACCCACGGGGATTCAAAGTCGTATGGCAGTAAAATGTGAAAACTGCCAAGGGGGTGAAGACGTTTTATTGACGCTGCGTTCGTCCACATTCAAATTTGTGAATTTCCCCTTGGGATTAATAAAGTTTATCTATCTATCTATCTATCTATCTATCTATCTATCTATCTATCTATCTATCTATCTATCTATCTATCTATCTATCTATGAGCCTCTTTTAACAAGACCCCACTGTCAGGGCCTCTCCTGCATAACGCCCCCTTGTGGCCCCTGTTCATTCATGCAGGCTTTCAGGGGAGACAGTAAGATTCACAGCTGACCTCAGTCCAGTAATGGCTCCTGTAGGTCCTGAGCAAGCAACTGCAAAACCCAACAAAGAACACACTCAAGGTGAGGGCTGAGGATAACTTGTGTTCTGTTCTGTGGATTGTGTTGTATTGACCCCCTTCTTTTGACACCCACTGCACGCCCAACCTACCTAGAAAGGGGTCTCTCTTTGAACTGCCTTTCCTGAGGTTTCTTCCATCTTTTTTTTTTTTGGGGAGGTTTTCCTTGTCTTCAAGGCTGGGGGGCTGTCAAAAGGCAGGGTCTGTAAAGCCCATTGCGGCACTTCTTGTGTGATTTTGGGTGTGATACACGGCCGGCAGCTCATCCCAGCCGACACATCCAGGACGTTAGATGGCGTCTCCCCTGCAGCATAGACGTGCCCCGGATTCCCGCAGGGCACCATGGGAGATGGAGTTTGGCTTCACAGCCCTGCTGGGTGCCGCCGTGTGATTCTGCAGGGAGATGCAGTGATTTTTATTTTCCCTATAGCCCTGAAGTACAGTGGAACCTCAGGTCACGACCGTAATTCATTCCAAAACTCTGGTCGTAACCCGAAGTAATTTCCCCCATAGGATTGTATGTAAATACAATTAATCCGTTCCAGACCATACGAGCTGAATGTAAATATATATTTTTTTAAAGATTTTTAAGCACAAAAATAGTTGATTATACCATAGAATGCACAGTGTAATAGTAAACTAAATGTTTACTTACTTCTTCTGGTCACTCCAGCTCCTTGATCACTCGGCTGGAGTGACCGCTTCCTTCTGCCCCACCAAGTGTCGGCCAAAACACCCCTGCTTGGGCTCTCTCTCGCTGCACAGGGAGAGACTAAACACGTGCAGAAATCATCGGCGCATACGAACCTGAAGAGAAACTGACTTGTTCGTCACCCGAGTGTGTGGTCGTGAACAGATGCAAAAGTTTGGCGATCTTTTTGGTCGTAAACTGATCTGTACGTGTTCAGAGACGTTTGTGACCCGAGGTTCCACTGTACTCCCAAGTCACGGGGACGGAAGAACAGAAGTACTTCCGGGGTGAAGAAAAATACAAGTCTTCATCTGACCCGGAAGTGCTATTAAATCACATGGACAGAAGGACAGGAGCACTTCCGGGTCAAGGACTATATAAAGGACTATGGGAGACCCAGCAAGCGAGCCGGAGTTGGGAGGGAGTGTGACGGAGCTGCTGGGAGGAGAATTATTGTATTTATTGATTGTGTTTATGGTGGTGGAGGAGCTTTGGGGCACTGTAAAGAAGAAAATTAAAATACTTCTGGGTGCTTTTAAACCTGTGTCTGCATCTGTCTGTCGGGTTTCAACAGCGCCCTCAAGCATCCAACTATTGACAGGGCTATACAAAAGTTAAATTGTATTGTACTGTTTGAAGTTAATCTGGGTAGCAGTCCTCTTATTGACCACCAGGTGGCGCCACCCTCACTCCACCGAGGTCACTCAAGAACCTGCTGAAAAACCTTCTCATATTTGTGCAAAATCTCCCCTTCTGTCCTCATATACTTGTTGCAAAATTTACTTTCAAGTCACAGTCTCGATCCGCTGTACTAATTCCTTTGAGTATTTGAATCGCTTTTATCAGCTCACCTCTTAATCTCCATTTGCTTTAAAGGTTCAAGTCCTTCTGCCTCTCCTCAGAGCTCGGACCCCCGTTCTTCTAATCAGCCTCGTCGGTCTTCTCTTGTGCTGCTTTGTCTTCTTTGTAGCCGCAGACCAAAACTGCACGCAGTACTCCAGATGAGGCCTCGCCAGTGCGTTGTGTAGTTTAAGAATAACCTCCCTCGACATCAAGGCGCCATATAACCTGATATCCTGTTAGCCTTCACTGTGTGGATGTACTGTAGATAGTGAAGATTCCACTATGACTCCCAGGCCGTTCTCATGAGGGGTACTTTCAAGCTTCAGACCTCCCGTGGTGTGTTCAGAGCTAACATTTTGATGCATTGCATTTAGTGTTGTACACTTCCTGGCTGTCTGTCTTAAGTTTGTGGATGTGAATTTAAAGGCGTGATTTTATTTTCTTTGAATCTCAAACTGATTTCTGGTTACAAACTCTTTAACTGCATTCTTCCACGTATCGTTTGGCTCCGTTTGTGTGTAAATTCCTTGTTTTCATTGCTGTCTCACATTCTGGACTCTCTTTAATTTAGCTACTGCAAACATCCATTACTCATTTACTTTCATACAGCATAACAAGACCTTCTTCACAAAGACTTGTCGGGGTCTTCACTTGTAACCCATCAGTGCAGTGTTCATTCATCTCTGCAATGTGACCTACTAACACAGCTTGAGTGTGACTTAACTGAGACGCGTTTCTCTTGATATGACACAAGAGTCGTGAATCCTTCTTATTAACAAGTCGCCTTACCATCATGTCAATATGCCACTCTGCACAGACACTCGTCCACCGACATTTGTAGAAGTCTTATGAGGACCACAAGAAGCCTTTGTTGAGGTCCTGTTACATGAGTGTGCATTTTTGCAGGACCCTGTGGTGTAGCGGGTCTACAGCTCAGATTGAAAAGGCCGATTTTAAATAGATAATCGGCGAACTCGCGGTTTAAAGAGCCGGAGCAGTTCCCAGGCGCTTCGCGATTTGGGCAGTCCTCGCTCAAGTGCACAGGTAAGGAGTCGTCCGCATCTATAATTAATGCTGGGAGCTGCTAATCGCCACACCTGATCCACGTCCCCATTATATATAATAGGAGCGCGAGTGCGGAGGACGAGGAGAGAAAAAGGGAACGGAGGTTAAGGAAGAAGGTGGCTGGAAGCGAGGGAGCCGGTGGGTGCGAGAGGGAGAGCGCTGACTCGCAGATGTTTGCAGGCAGCTGGGAAAGGCGAGCCCTAGTGGGGTGTTTGGCCGAAGGTGGTGGTTGTTCCTGCTGAGCGCTGGTGTGGAGCAGGAGTGACCGGGAGAAGGTTGGCTCGCCGCAGGGAAGGCAGCGGGAGTCGGAGATTTGGAGTGGAACCCCAGCGTGAGCGTCCTGGCCATTGGAGGAAGCCAAGTCTCGGTCTGGCGGAGGGCTAAACTAAGCCAGGGATCGGGAGGCCACCAAACCAGCCAAGTGAAGAGGGTCAGCTGCAGGTAGGGTGACTCCCCTGGTGCATAGCCTGGATGGGAGAAGCAGGGGAGTCGCCAGTAGAAGGCGGCACCGGGCTTTGTTTTAAGATCGTGCCTCCAGCCATTGCTTTAACCTCAGTTTTAAAGGATCTATTCATTGGATTTTAACCTCCACAGTTCACTTGTTTTAATGAATTATTATTTATTTAAGAACTGTTCGAGACATTGCACCATTTATTTAGACACTGTTTTTGGTTTGTTTTTAATAAAAGCCCTTTTGCACTTTTTTGCACCATCCCCTTGTTGTGTGATGTCCTCACTGCTCAGCTCATCTGGTTACATTACCGACGGTGTTGGGTTCAAGAGCTCCAAAATTGGAGAAGGGAGCCTGGAGCAGAACCCACATCGTCACAGACCCAAGCTAAAGTGTCACCCAGGACGGACTCTGTTTACTTGATACTTGTCCTCCTGGTTCTCACCTTGGTATGGCTGCTGTGTCACAACTGTCTCCCGATTTTCATTTCTCCTTACAAACCGCTGCTACCCAGTGCCGTCAGTACACCTTTTATTGTAGTCCATTCCCACTGAAGGATCTCCTTCCACAGCAACCATCTACAGGTTTACATACATTCAGGTCTTACCGCCCACTCCTGGTCACTCTTGAGCCACACTAGGTTTAAAATGCCCAGGGCTGGATCTGCCAATGCCAACTTTTCACCATTAGTGTGCCACATCTGCCACTCTGAACGTGAGATTCCATTGCCTTCAGAAAGCCGTCCGTCGTCTTCACTTTCTCGCCATTTTGCTTCATCACAGGCCTTATGATTAAATGATTTCAATTCATCTTTTTCTCATAAAGCAACACTCAGCACTTCAGAAAGGCAAAGCAACAGTAGGATTTTAGAAATTGTTACAAATGTATTTAAAAAAAAACAAACAAAATATTCCATTCACGCAAATATTCAGACCCTTTACTGTGAGGTTTTGAAATTGTTAGACTTCAAACATCTCAACGATGACCATCAGTGGGTCAGTTCAGTTGATTGTCTACAGAGGGTCCCACAGGTGAGCAGAAACCAAGCCTTGAGGTCAAAGGAATTGTCTGTAGAGCTTCAAGACAGGACTGTGTTGAAGCAAAGATCTGTAGATGTTTCCCAAGAGCACAGGGGTCTCCATAATTTGTTAAACGGAAGAACCTCAGAACAACCACCACGAGCAATCACGGTAAGAGAAGTGAACAAGAACCTGAGAGTCACTCTGGCTGAGGTCAAGAGAATTTTGTGGAGATGACAGAAACTTCCAGAAAGACAACTACTACTTCAAAATGACACATTGATGCATTCTTGGAGTTTGCAAAAAGCCACCCAGAGGACTCTTACACTATGAGAAACACCATTCTCTGGTCTGATGAAACCAGGAAGGGGCTGTTTGGACCTCCATTGTAAATGTCATTACTGATGGAAACTCGTCACCTCCACAATACCATTCCAATGGTTGTGGTGGCAGCAATGGGGACCAGGAGACAAGTCAGGGTCAAGGGAAAGCTGAAAATGGAGCAAAGTACAGAAGTACCCTTAATAAAAACCTGGACCAGAGACTGGGCTGAAGGTTCACAAACCAAAGACAACACAGGAGTGGCTGAAGGACAACTCTGGGGCATGGGGGGCTTTGAGTGGCCCGGCCAGAGCCCAGACTTGAACTCGATCAAACACTTCTGGAGAAACCTGAGAATGGCTGTTCACCAACGGTCTTCATCCAACCTGGTAGATCTGCAGAGAGGAATGGCAGAAAATCCTCAAATTCAGGTGTGTGAAACGCTACTGTGTTACTGTATCAGAGTCCTAAACCAATGAAGGGAGTCACTCAAAGGTGGAAGGGCACCCTCTGAGCTACACAAAGAGAAATCCTGTTTAGGGCCAGGAATTGGGTCAAGGTCAGAATACTGAGGGGTCTTTAATGAGAAAAGACCACCAAGATCCCAAGCAGCAAAGCCAATGAATCAAGCAAGACTAAAACCAGAAGAGTAATCACTGGAGATCAAACATGCATGGAGTGCGAGTTTAGTTTTCAGTCGTTTATCCAAATCGCAGATAGTCGCACTGGTATTTAAACTGTTACGTTGGTGACGTCAGATATTGAGATGAACAGAAGCCCCCCGCAACCGAGCAGTGAGTCTTAGCAACACATCCTGAGAAATGGCGGCGCCCATAAACAAAACAAAATGGTGTTGTGGGAAGAGCGTAATGTAAAGATAGAAGAGAATAGAAGAAAAGCAAATACTAAACCCGTCAAGTAATATTTTATAACACAATAAAGTAATATTGCGGTGTGTAGCTTTCAATCAGAAGATTCCAAAATTAACAAAATAATTTAGGAGTGTCAATCACAGCACCTGTCCAGATCCACTCTGGAGTTCTTAGGACACCCACAAGGGGGCAGTGGTACTGCAGAATGCTGAGAGCCATGAGGGGGACACGTGGTGCCCCCTTATAAGGGACGCTTACCCAGACCTGAGCCTGAAGCCTCTCCTTTAATTTTATTTATCGGCTATTCCGGCGGTGCAGATTCAGACCGCTGTGTTGTTAATCGACACTGATCTGAGTCGCTGCTCGCACTTGTTTAATTCCTGCTGAAGCCATCATTGACCCTGACGTCACCAAGCAGTGAAGCCCCGCCTCTTTTCTGTTGTTCAGGCTTCTGATTTGTTACTCTGATGATGATGATGATGATGACTTGACTGTGCTGCTGGTCCTGGTCACTGATGACACCCACTGTTGTATTTTCGGTTCTCCATCTCCAGAGTTTGCTCAGCTCACTGCATGTTTTCATCTGACGTGCCTTGAAGACCCGACTCCAGAGAGACACGGGCTTATCCTGGGAGTTATCTTGATTTTTAATTGTCTTGTTATCTTGTTCTCACAGGCGTAAAATAAAGAGCAACGTTTACTCAAACTTTTGCTTAAACCTGTCATGTTAGTAATCAACAGACGGCAGTTTGTGTGTCAGAGATGGTGGTGTGTAACCGTCCTGTCTCCTCTCCTGTTCACCCTCTACTCAACAGACTCCCAGTATGATGCCAGTCCTTGCCTTCTACAGAAGATTCCTTCATCATAGGATGAGTTGGAGTTACAGGAGGTTTGTGGAGGATTGAAGGGAGAGCCACCTACAAGTGGATGCTCAGTGTGCCAAAGAGCCTCTGAGACCGGTCACCATTCAAAGGGAGGACATGGAGCTGGCGCAGAGCTACAGGTACTTGGCGCTCGATATGAACAGCAGACTGGACTGGTAGACAGTACAATGGTGCTGTACAAGAAGGGCCAGAGCACACTGCCAGCTTAGGGGGTCTCTGGTCGATGTTTTACAAGTCCGTGGCAGTTGGTGTGGCGTTCTACGCTGTGGTCTCCTGGGATACAAAAGAAGCACAACGCCTGAACAAACGTATCAGGAGAGTCTGCTCCATCACAGGGTGGGCCCTGGGCACACTGGAGGCTGTTGTGGAAAAGAGGATTGTGGTAAACCTGGATGCCACCGGGAACAATTCTGCACGTCCCCTCCAGGGGGCACTTTATTTTTTTATGAGTAGTTTTGGCCACAGGCTCATTGGTCCACAGTGTGCTAAGAGGTGCCTCTGGGGGTCTTTTCTGCCTGTGGTCATTAGGTGCTTTAATGCTTCCTCCTGATGCCCCCCACCTTCACTTGAGCCAGAAGCCATAGGAGAGCAGTACAGACTTGAATATACTACTGTTATTTTTAGCTTACTATTTATTATAGGTCTTAGATTCTACTTTGGGTCGACATCCATACGTTTTACTGTGGTGTGCAATTAAATTTCACCTTGGGGATCAATAGATAGATAGATAGATACTTTATTAATCTATCTATCTATCTATCTATCTATCTATCTATCTATCTATCTATCTATCTATCTATCTATCTATCTATCTATCAATCTATCTATCTATTGATCAATAATGTCACTCTAATGAAACTAATGTTATTCAGTGGCTTCTGGCTTTGTTTCTCTTAAGTTAATTCTTGCCTAGTGCCCACTCCTGCCATGGTCAGTGCCATCTTGCTATGGTTCTGAATTGGAAAATTAGATAGAGATAATAGGGGATGGAATGGTGCAGCGACATTACATTATTACTATTTGTATAAAGCTGTCCAAATAAAATCATTCATGTTGTGTGTGCAAACCGTAGGTTATTGTAGTGAGAACCAAAATGAAGTGAGAGGTGGAAGTTAACAAAATGGTTGATAGTTTTGATCAGAGGGACAAAAGACGTGAAGCTGATGCCACAAGTCCATCGCCACTAAGGCACAGAAAACTCCTCGTGTAACCCCAGCGGGAGCCGATTCGCCAGTTCATTTTCTAGAAATATGGAAACCTTTGTGTTGCACCTGTAAAATCCCCACGGTAAGGTGCCATGTAAAATAAAGTTTGGCCATGCAGCACCTGTAATTAAAATGAGGGAGGCCCTGGCATGTGAGGCCTTCGACTGTCCCAAACACTGACCCTTACTGGAGACGCCTTTGGAAGGTGTGTGTGTGTGTGTGCTATGGGAAGACCCCCTGAAAATCCCCATGCAGGCTCGAATGGGTGACCAAACATGTCGATACTCCAAATAATGAAACAGTTGAATAATGCTGCACTTTGGAAGTCGGTTTGTACGAGCAACCTACACTGCAGACAACACCAAAGCTTCTGGCCGCGCTGTGCACTCAGTGAGAGGGCTGGGGTTTGAACTCGGGTCTCTGCAGCGGTGAGGCCACAGTATGAACCAGTGAGTCCCCCCAGTTACTGAAAACGGTAAATGAAAATGCGTGCCAGCCAAGGTGACCCGTGCATGTCGACCCGTGTCAGAAAATTCACAATCCCCTCGGCCAACTCCAACAAGCTCTCCACGTCAGTTTCTCGTTCATCAGCGTCTCTGTTGATGGTCACACGTCTAGGATTCTCATAAAGCCACAGGTTTACTCTGAGGGTCTCCGTCTTTTCATTCCACACTCCATGTCTGCTCTGATGGACGATCTTCTCTAACTCCATCATTTTCTTTCTCTTTTCTTTCTGGACAGATCGGCCAAACAGTGTGTCACCACCAGGAAAGCCCACCTTCTTCCAAACTGCACGTCCAGATCAGGGTCACGGGGGGCAGCAAGCAAACCCAGCAGCACTGGGTGCAAGGTAGGAACTAACCTCGGTAAGTCTGCCACATGGGGCACTCGCACAGACTCATACTGTACATGGGGGTCCACAATGAACTTAAAGGGCAGAGGCCGGGAAACCGAGCTAACCAAATAAAACGCAGACACACAGAGAGAACATGCAGACTTCACACGGGGGCCAGCATTCAAAGTCAAGATGTTAAAGGCAGCAGCAGCGCTAACCATCAACTGGGAAAGTGTCTAATTGGACCTTTTTATTTCATTTTGTTTTGTTTGCACCTCTTTGGGTGCCTTTCTCTCCTATAAGAAGACATTTTTTAAGGCGGTCAGTATCCAAAAATCTTCAGTTTTCCTAAACCAAAAACAAAAATCAATCTGCCCTTTTACTCCCCTCAATTAAAATTGTACGTGAGCCAGCCGTACATGAGGCGGCAGTCCTGGGGCACACATACCCACGTCACCTCAGACAATCAAACCAGACACATGAACATCGGGACAGGATGGCGCAGGTGGGTTCAGGTGCTGTAATCAGAATCAGAATCAGAATCAGCTTTATTGGCCAAGTATATGTACACATACAAGGAATTGGACTCCGGTTTTACCTAGTATTGTCCCTGATGCTGTGAGATTGACTTAAGTGTTCATGAGAGTGATGGCCTGAGGAAAGAAACTGTTCACATGTCTGGTAGTTTTGGCGTACAGTGCTCTGTAGCGCCTACCAGAGGGAAGAAGTTGAAAAAGGTTGTAACCAGGGTGTGATGGGTCTGCAATGATGTTTTCTGCCCGTTTCCTGACTCGAGATCTGTATAAGTCTTGAATGGAGGGCAGATCAACACCAATGATTTTTTCTGCACACCAATGACAAGCAGCTTGCTGGGCCGTCA
Organism: Erpetoichthys calabaricus; assembly: GCF_900747795.2. Lineage (NCBI taxonomy): Eukaryota > Metazoa > Chordata > Cladistia > Polypteriformes > Polypteridae > Erpetoichthys > Erpetoichthys calabaricus. The sequence goes on from NC_041406.2 coordinate 1,786,178, forward strand.
CCCCAGCCCACCCTTCGTCTTGACTCCTTATACTTTTATCACACGTTATGGTGGTCCGTTTTACACCATTATAACACCTGCACTGGTGGCAGTAAAGGACTGGCCATTGATCCAGGCCCCCTCTGCCTATACAGTCCACTGACCTTTGGTTCACCCACTGGCTGTCGATTACATCGACTCGACTCTAAACATTAACCCGGCTTTGGTTTATTCTAGTTGGCCAGTGTGCCGTGGGCTTGAATACGGTGAGGCTCATTACTGGGAATACTGGAATGGTATTAAATGAAAAGTGAACAAGGGTGGCATGGTGGCGCAGTGGTAGCGCTGCTGCCTCGCAGTTAGGAGACCCTTCAGGTTTGCTTCCCAGGTCCTCCCTGTGTGGAGTTTGCATGTTCTCGCCGTGTCTGTGTGGGTTTCCTCCCACAGTCCAAAGACATGCAGGTTAGGTGCATTGGCGATTCTAAATTGTGTGCTTGGTGTGTGGGTGTATGGCTGGCACCCTGCCCGGGGTTTGTTTCCTGCCTTGCGCCCTGTGTTAGCTGGGATTGGCTCCAGCAGACCCCTGTGACCCTGTAGTTAGGATATAGCGGGTTGGATGATAGATGGATGGATGAAAAGTGAGCTGGATGAACAGAAACCAAGATAAAGAGATCCGCGAGCCAGCAAGGCGTTCCTAGAGGGTTTCGATAAACTCATCACAGCGGTTCAGTCCGCCATCTTCTGTGGCCTGCAATCCACATAAGAGATGATCCTGAGATGTCTTCATTACTGCTGTATCACATCCATCCATTTTCTAACCTGATTATCCTAACAGCCCTGGGCACCATGCGGAAATTAGTTCTGAATGGGCTGCCAGTCAATAGCTGGGCATACATTCACCCTCATCAACACTCCATCAGTAAACCTGTACACACATTTGGGGAGGCGACGCCAAACCACTTTAAACACTAGCTAAAGACATAAATGTAAAACCTGGGGGATCACCGGCTGAAGCTGGCATCACCCCTTTTTATTCATTATGGCACACTAAACTTTTGTACCAGGCTATGACACAAAATAGACTCCAGGGTGGCAAGTAAACTACCATAGTAATAGGACTACTGAGTATTTGAAACTAAGCCGCTTCCATAACTTTCATCGGGTACGAGCTCCATTCGTAATGCTAACATGGCACTCTAATGTAAAGTGGCACTGGCAGCAATGACAGCAAGCAAGTGACAAAGAACCAACCTCTGAGCCCTGAATGAGCCATTTCACCAATTAGGCCAAGATGGCCACATGAGCACTGAATGAGTGTCCAATTCATCAGGTCAAAAGTAATCCCCTGACCTGGACATACAGGCCATCTTAATGTATGGGCACAATGGGCAATGGCCGAGAGTCCCAGGAGCATACGGGCCCATGATGCTTCTGATGCCAATGTATGTTTCTGTTTTGCTATCAAACCAGGGCAGCCTATGATGCTGTTAATATAAGCAAACAGTTTGGACCCAACATGCCCACTTGCCCCTACTGACCAAAGGTGCTGAAATAAGCAGCAACAATAACAGTCAGTGAAACAACTGGAAGCCTGGCAGGTTGTTCCACGGAGAGCAGCTGTTCAAACAGAAGATGTGGAATAGCAGAATGAACGGCACGCACGCGCTGGGCCCTGCACTTTCTGCACACTTCATTGTGTTGTACATTTCATTTTCAACTGATATTGGCCTGTCGTCTACACTCAATAAGCCACAGTGACAAAGTGACAGTCTGTTTCCAGAAAGGTGTGTACTTTATGAACTGCTGGTCGAGCGAGATTTTACTGAAGGTCAACGGTTCAAGGTATGTTGATCCGTATTTTCCTATTTCTTATATTGTGCCCTTCAATTATTTCCATGCATCACTTGTCTTTTCTTTGGCAGGACTTTAAGCAGATTTAATTCAGTATCACGCTATACTTCAGTCCAAATATAAAATAAGACTTCCATGTTTCTTTCAGATTTCATGTGCTTTGTCACATCCGTCCCTCTGATGGGTGTGGAATTCATTTTGTAATTTCACCCACCGTCCTAAGTCCGTTAAACCTGCTCGTGAGGTGGTCTCAGTTAGCACACCATTTTATTCCCCTTCTGTGACTCCTAGAAGCCCACTTCAGCTGCCCTTGGCCTTCGTCTTGGTGGGTTATGTTGCAGTCAAGGTTCCTCCCCTGGTTGGGTACAGCAATTCCTTTTGTTCTGCCCCTTTTTGTTTTGTGTGTCTTTTATTTGTTATTTATTGGTTTTGTTTTCTATGCCTGTGTTGTGTGCCTTGTGGGTGTTTCCCCAAGAGGCTGGACCACCTGCCCATCACCTCCAGGATCCTACAAAGACAAGGGTTTCTCACAGTTCCTGGCAGTTCATTCGAATGTGCCAGGGGGTCCGTGAGCTTACTTGTGTTTCTGTTGTGCTTTTTATGATTTTTGACTTCATGCTCTGCTTTTGACGACATTTTTGGATTTTGGGACTTTGGTTGCCTTGAATTGCCTTTGCATTTTCAGCCAATTCTTTATGCCTTGTGTGCCTCTTAGACCTTACTTTTGTGCATCAAAGCATTTTTGTGAGAACAGACCTTTTATTTTATAAAAAATTCTGTGTTTGTCCTCCTATCTAGCCGGGGTTTGAAGGTAAATCCACACCTAGTGGGCATTTTGGAGAATTGCAGGACTTTCTTTGTGCTCTTGAACTCTTCTATTGGTCTGAGGCCATGAGGCACACTGCAACAGCGCTAAGCCTGAAATTTACCATCACATTACCTTAAATATGTAAGAGCAGATCAGCACAGGATCATCCAGAGCGCCCTGCAACTGACCCCGTGTGGCTGGTTATTCTTGGGGACCACAGTAGCCTGAGGCCCAGGTTATAGCCAGGACCACCATGGGTTCTTCATGTCAAAGTTAGTGAGTCCCTATGTGGAGTACTGTGGACCTCATGATAAATGGGCCTTATGTGGTTAGCATCTGTGTGTGTGCATGAAGTTTAAGGTGCGAGAGGAGATCGATCCAGTAATAAATTTAGTGAGTCCGACTCATAATCCAGCAGTCACTCATGCCAACACACACACAGGGTCAACTTAGAGTCGCCAATAATCCTAACTGGTACATCTTTTGAGGACACGTTATATTACATATTAAGGTTATTACATTGAATAAGCACAATTATGACAACTACCCACTTAATCCGACTCGTGGGAGGGGAGGCTTACCCAGGTAGTGCCAGCCCATTGTAAGGACCACTTATACACACACAGTCTAACTGGGGTCAATTTAGAGTTTCCAGTTAAACTAATCTGCACCTTTTCGTGAAAGAGGCAGGAAACCAGAGTATCAGGGAGAAGACCCCACAGACACCGGGATAAGAAATTCCACACATGAACAACCGGGCAGGGGATTCAGACCTAAGACCCCTGATGAGCACAACCCACCACACTTCCATTCTGCCTAAAGAAGTTAACATTAACGCCAATTTACTTCAACAAATGGTTTCATTAATTTAAATAGATAGATAGGAAGGCACTATATACTTCTTCTTCTTTCGACGGCTTCCATTAGGGGTTGCCACAGCGGATCATCTTCTTCCATATCTTTCTGTCCTCGTCATCTTGTTCTGTGACACCCATCATCTGCATGTCCTCTCTGACCACATCCATAAACCTCCTCTTAGGCCTTCCTCTTCTCCTCTTTCCTGGCAGCTCTATCCTTAGCATCCTTCTCCCAATATACCCAGCATCTCTCCTCTGCACATGTCGAAACCAAAGCAATCTCGCCTCTCTGACTTTGTCTCCCAACCAGCCCACCTGAACTGACCCTCTAATGTCCTCATTTCTAATCCTGTCCATCTTCGTCACACCCAATGCAAATCTTAATATCTTTAACTCTGCCACCTCCAGCTCTGTCTGCTGTGCCACTGTCTCCAGCCCATATAACATAGCTGGTCTCACCACCGTCCTGTAGACCTTCCCTTTCACTCTTGCTGATTATCCATGTGTCACAAATCACTCCTGACACTCTTCTCCACCCATTCCACCCTGCCTGCAATCTCCTTTTCACTCTTCCACAATCCCCATTACTCTGTGCTGCTTATCCCAAGTATTTAAACTCCTCCACCTTCGCCAACTCTACTCCTTGCATCCTCACCATTCCACTGACCTCCCTCTCATTCACACACATGTATTCTGTCGTCGTGGTCCTACTGACCTTCATTCCTCTCCTCTCATATCTCCACCTCTCCAGGGTCTCCTCAACCTGCTCCCTACTATAGCTGCAGATCACAATGTCATCAGCAAACATCACAGTCCACGGAGACTCCTGTCTGATCTTGTCTGCAAATAAGAAAGGGCTCAGAGCTGATCTCTGATGTAATCCCACCTCCGTCACTCCTACCGCAGACCTCACCATGGTCACACTTCCCTTGCACATATCCTGTACCACTCTTACGTACTTCTCTGCCACTCCCAACTTCCTCATACAATACCACAGCTCCTCGTGAGGTACCCTGTCATAGGCTTTCTCCAGGTCCACAAAAATGCAATGCAACTCCTTCTGGCCTTCTCTCTAAACTTCTCCATCAACACCCTCAGAGCAAACATCTCATCTGTGGTGCTCTTTCTTGGCATGAAACCATCCTGCTGCTCACTAATCATCAACTCACTTCTTAAGTGAGCTTCCACTACTCTTTCCCATAACTTCATGCTGCGACTCATCAATTTTACCCCCCTGTAGTTACTGCAGTCCTGTACATCCCCCTTATTCTTAAATATCGGCTCACCAGTACACTTCTTCTCCACTCCTCAGGCATCCTCTCACTTTCCAAGATTCCATTAAACAATCTGGTTAAAAACTCCACTGCCATCTCTCCTAAACACGTCCATGCTTACACAAGTATGTCATCTGGACCAACGGCTTTTCTATTCTTCATCGCTGTCCTTACTTCCTCCTTGCTAATCCGTTGCACTTCCTAATTCCCTATCTCCACATCATCCAACCTCTTCTCTCTCTCGTTCTCTTCATTCATCAGCCTCTCAAAGTACTCTTTCCATCTGCTCATCACACTCTTCCTCACTTGTGAGTACGTTTCCATCTTTATCCTTTATCACTCTAACCTGCTGCTCATCTTTCCCAGCTTGGTCTCTCTTTAGCCCACTGGTCCTTTTCTCCCTCCTTTGTGTCCAACCTCTCATACAACTCATCATATGCCTTTTCTTTAGCCTTCGCCACCTCTCTCTTCACCTTGTGCCTTATCTCCTTGTACTCTTGTTTACTTTCTGCATCTCTCTGACTATCCTACTTCTTCTTTGCCATCCTCTTCCTCTGTATACTCTCCTGTATTTCCACATTCCACCACCAGGTTTCCTTTTCCTCCTTCCTTTGTCCAGATGTCACGCCAAGCACCCTTCTTGATGTCACTCTTACTACATCTGCTGTAGTTTCCCAACTGTCTGGTGACTCTTCACTGCCACCCAGTGCCTGTCTCACCTCCTCACTGAACTCAACCTTGCAGTCTTCCTTTTTCAACTTCCACCATTTGATCCTTGACTCTGTCCTCACTTTCTTCCTCTTCTTGATCTCCAATGTCATCCTACAGACCACCATCCTATGCTGCTTAATTACACTTTCCCCTGCCACCACTTTGCAGTCTTCAGTCTCCTTCAGATTGACTCTTCTGCATAGGATGTAATCTACCTGTGTGCATCTTCCTCCACTCTTGTACGTCACCCTGTGTTCCTCCCTCTTCTTAAAATATGTATTCACCACAGCCATGTCCATCCTTTTGGGAAAATCCACTATCCTCTGACCTTCTTCATTCCTCTCCTTGACACCATACTTACCCATCACCTCCTCGTCTCCAACATGTCCATTGAATCTACTCCAATCACCACTTTCTGTCCCTTGGGTACACTGTTCATCACTTCATCCAACTCACTCCAGAAATCATCTTTCTCATCCATTGCACACCCAACATGCAGTATGTATGCACTAACAACATTCATCATCACATCTTCAATTTCCAGCTTCATAATCATTACTCTGTCTGACACTCTTTCACCTCTTGACATGCTGTTCCTTCAGAATAACTCCTACTCCATTTCTCCTCTCATCCACACCATGATAGAACAATTTGAACCCCCCTCTGATCCACCTGGCCTTACTCCCCTTCCATTTAGTCTCTTCACACACAATATATCAACCTTCCTTCTCTCCATCATATCTGCTAACTCTCTCCCCTTACCAGTCATACTGCCAACATTCAAAGTTCCCTCTCTCCCTTTCAGTTCCACTCTCTTTACCTTCCTTCTCTCCTCCTGCCTCCGGACACATCTCCCCCCTCTTCTTCTCCTTCTTCTTCTTTGGCCAACAGTAGCCCAATTTCCACCAGCACCCTGTTGGCTAACAGTACTGGTGGCGGTCATTGTTAACCCGGGGCTCGACCAATCTGGTATGGAAATTTGTATTGTTGTCCGCATATTGATTTGACAAAATTTTACACCGGATGCCCTTCCTGACGTAACCCTCCCCATTTATCCGGGATTGGGACCGGCATGAAGAAACACACTGGTTTGTGCATCCCCTGTGGCTGGGTTAAAGGCACTATATAACAGATAGTTTATTTCTTTCCACGGGGAAAAAAATTGGATTTTTACAGAAACTGAATGAATGAATAAATTAAATTGTGTTACTGTAAATGACAGCAAACAACAACCCCACTCAATACACAGCAGGAACAAAAATTAAAAAGCAAGAAAATGTCTAACTGGGCTAAAGATAAGAGGAGCAGCCCAGTCCCAGTGAGGCTCTCTACAGGTATACTGCTCTTGGTATGAAGGATCCCCAGTTGTGTTTCTTGGCGCACTTCTGCTGAGTAATTTGTTGGGTGGAAGTCCTCAGTGTTAGAGGATATGCAGCATTGGTCATAATGGCACTCACTTTTGCCCTGATTCTCTCTTCCGGGGGACCAGAGTGTGTCCCATAATTGAGCTTGCTATTTAAATTAATTAGCTTGTTGATTCGGCGGTCCTCTCTTGAAGTGATGTCACCAGCCCAGCACACCACACTAACCATCACAGGGTTGTAGAAGAGGTGAAGGATGTCACTTCCCACATTAAAGGAACGCAGTCTCCTAAGGAAGAAAGACCCTGCTCTGTTGTTTCTTCACTAGTTCCTCTGTGTTACAAGGCCTGTCCAGCCTGTCACTGATGTGGACACCCAAGTACTTCTAGCACTGCTCCACTTCTATATCCGCTGTCTGAGTGGTGACCAGACATAGAGGCTCTTTGGTGCAGCGAACGTCAATAAGCAGTTTCTTGGTTTTGCTAATTTTTAGTCGCAGACAGTTCTCAAAGTTCTTCCTGTGACTCCTCTCCTCTGTCTCGTTCCCCTTATCAGTACACCCCATAAGTGCACAGTCATATGAGAGTTTCTGCAAGTGACATGTCCTGGTGTTCTATTCATAGTCTGGGGTGCACAGAGTGAAGAGAAAAGAAGACAGGCGTGTTCCAGTGTTGCTCACACAGTCCTCGAGTCTCACAAACTACAGTCTGCCCAACAGAAGGTCCATAATCAGGACACCGACAGCTCATCCACCTGCATATCTTTCAGCTGACCCCTCAACAGGGATGGCTGGATGGTATTGAGGGCACCAGAGAAATCAAAGCTGACCAGCTTTGTCCAGGCTTGTGGAGCAGATGGATAATCCCATCTTCCACTCCAGTCTATGTCCGATTGGCAAACGGCAGGGGGTCCAGGTGGTCTAAAACAACAAAACTTATATACTGTAGTCCAGGAACAGCCTCTTGAAGATGTTCATGATGTGAGAGATGTTAGGGCCACTGGTCTGAAGTCATTAGGCAAAGGGGCACCTGCCTTTTAAACCAGGATGTTCTCCATAGTGGTGGCTCTTTCTGGAGCCTTAGTGACAGACTGAACAGGTACCAGAGGACACCACAACCATAAGAACTCAACAACTGACTCCATGTGGTTCCACAGCTGTAGCTTCCTCCGTTGTCTCCTCACTTGGTCTCCAGTGATAGTCAGTCCATACTGATGGTCAGAGGCAGAGTCCACACTAGCCATACCAGCTGAAGTGTTGGTACATCAGGGATGGTGTGCGGTGGGACTGACCATTAGAAGAAGGTGGTGGGAATGAACATCCATTAGAGAAGTGGTTCTGGGTGTTACCTTTGTCCACACCAGAGCCCAGGATTGCTTGAGTCCAGCAATGATGCCGTGTTCATTCCAAACATCCTTCATGTTGTTCTACTCAACTTGCACCTTATTTTTACTCTATGACCTCTCCCACAGTGGTCAATGGTGAGCTCCCCATAATTCTTTTTTTGCGGACATTTTTTATGCAAGAAAACTTCCAAAGTAAACCATAATAGAAAAGATATGAGAACTTCGAAAGTCCAGCGTCCTCAAGTAACAGGAAACATAAATCCATTGGGTTTTTGAGGAGAGGATGCAAAAGAAGAAGGGAAGGATTTATTATGATGTGCCTTTTGCAGGCCATTCACTGTGTGATTTTTGGAAATCGTAGTCAAGCGAGTCTTTGTGTGACGGAGTCGCCAGTTGTATACGAGCTTAAACCGTATGAGCACGCTCAGTCCGGCTGACCTGCCACATCCTGGGTGCTCAGACTACATGCTCATTACTCCGACCAACAGTTTTACCCATCTGTCATTTTGCGATTTAAACTTTACCCATTCAAAAAAAAACAAAAAAAAAACAGTATGGCGACAGTCTTCTCGGAATGTCACCAAAGAAGAGAGCTGTGATGCCTGCTGTGCTCTGAGAAAACAAAGAAAAGAAAAAGACGAACAAGGCAGCCCATCTATTTTATGGAAACAGCTGGAGGGTACATGCAAAAGGGGATACCCAAAAATAACCGGAATCTGTACCTGGCACACAATCTCGACTTAGTTGCGAATTTTGCTGCCAGGTGTAGGACACTTGCAGTATTCTGTGGCAGTCTGCCATGTGGTGTCATTCGTACGCCATTCCATGTCAGTTTTTCTTGGTGCTTAGTAAACGTGTTCTGCGATTTTTTTGTGACGGGTGATCATAAAGAACAGTGAGTCTGTGTTAAATGTTGATTTCTCTTAGGGACAAACAGCTGCTGAAACTGCAGTGAGGCTTTGAAACTCCCTTTAAAGAGCAAGTTTTAAGTAAAACGCAGGTCTACTAGTGGTTTTCACATTTCAAATGAGGGGAAATGTCACTTGGAGACCAACCAAGATCTGGCCGACCTTTACGAAGATTGTCGTCGGACTATTGGAGAGATTTCTGAATTGACTCGTGGGTCTTGGAGTTCTTGCCACCTTCCCTACTTGCCTGATCTTTGCTCCGTGCAACTTTTTCTTGTTCCCCGCATATAAAAAAAGAACTCAAAGGAAACCGTTTTTGTACCGTGGAGAAAGTCAAAGAAAAATCACTGCAGGCCTTGGACAACGCTCCTCTTCATCGATTCCAAGAATGTTTCAACAAGTGGGAAAACCGTTGAGACAAGTGTATTCAGTCACATGGTGAGTACTTTGAAGGAGGGTAGAGTTTCAGTAAGCAAAAATTATCAAAACTATTTTTTGTTTGGGCGGCACGATGGCGCAGTGGGTAGCACTGCTGCCTCGCAGTTTGGAGACCTGGAGACCTGGGTTTGCTTCCCGGGTCCTCCCTGCGTGGAGTTTGCATGCTCTCCCCGTGTCTGCGTGGGTTTCCTCCCACAGTCCAAAGACATGCAGGTTAGGTGGATTGGCGATTCTACATTGGCCCTAGTGTGTGCTTGGTGTGTTTGTGTGTGTCCTGCGGTGGGCTGGCACCCTGCCCAGGATTGTGCCTGCCTTGTGCCCTGTGTTGGCTGGGATTGGCTCCAGCAGGTCCCCGTGACCCTGTGTTCGGATTCGGCGGGTTGGAAAATGGATGGATGGATTTTTTGTTTGTTTACAATTCCAGTTATTTTTGGGTACCCCCTCATAGTCTGTGAAATTTACTGTTGTGTTTGTTTGTTAGGGGCTCCTCCAGTAAACGTTTCCTAAGATGCTTTCATCATCGACCATTTAGTTGTTTGTGTGTTGCTCTAGGATGGTTAGCTACGACAATACCCAATGTACAATGTGCCGTGGTCGGCGCACAATACATTTAACTTGATGGCGACATCAGAAAACCGTCTCGTGAGGTGGCTCACACCACAGGACAGCAGAGTGCAATTTCTAACATTTCAGAAATTCTTCAGGTTGTACGACAGCTCAATCAGATATCACAAACCCTCTCATACTACACGTGGACTGATGTGAAAAAAGGTGAAGGTGAAATTTGGGCCAACTCAGAAAATGAGTCAGCAACTCCAAATTGAGCTTAAAGGAATACTCCATCCAAAAACGACATTTTGTTTAAATGTTAACCCCGTGTGCTTTATAGCGATGGCAGAGAAAACAATTTTAATCTTGAAAGATGGAGAGAAAAGAGTTCATCATATTATGGAACCTAACAGTCACCAATGCTGGACAATAGCAAGCAACATGTCCATGGAGAGAGAAGAAAAAAATTTTCACGTCACGTGTGTTACATAATCCATATGTCTGTAATCCAGTTGAAAGCTCAAAATGTGCAAAAAGTATGCATTTCTTTCTAAAATATTATTAACATTTACTTGTGGAAGAAACAGTAAGCTCTGTTAACAGTACAATGCATTCCCACAATTCTGTGCTTTTGAATTGAAGACAGGGCTCTTGACCAATGACTGAGGGGGACACTCCAGTCCAGACACTCTTTCCTGTGTGTGTGTGTGTGTGTGTGTGTGTGTGTGTGTGTGTGTGTGTGTGTGCGCACACTGCTTCCATGTTCAAACGATTGTTTTTGCAGGATTTGGTTTATTTAAAAATATTTTAGTAAAAATACGTTTGGAATGTTGTGAGCAAATGAGTGGATGGCTTTGCCTGTGGATTATGCGACACGAGTAACATGATTTTTTTTTTTTCGTGGACATTTTGCTATTGTTTGCTGTTGTCCTGCATTGTTCATCTACTGTTACTTTTAGTTCATAAACTTTATGACCTCCTTTCTGCGTGAAGACAAAAGATTAAAACTTTCTCTTGCCTGTCACCATAAAGCACATGGAGTAAATAACATTAAAACAAAATATCGTTTTTGGGCGGGGTATTCCTTTAAAACAAGTGCCACAATCACACTGCCTAGCATTAGACACAATTCTTAATTATTCTTTATCTCCTACTGGTAAATGCCACTTACGGTTTTGTCATTATTGTCAGAGAGCCTCAGTGTGAAGTACTAAGAAAGGCCATTCAGGCCATGTTACATTCACGGAGAGTTTGTAGTTTTAATGTCAAAAGTTAGAACATTAGAACCCTCTGGACGAGGGCGGGCCATTCAGACCAACAAAGCTCGCCAGTCCACTCCACTTATTTCATCCAAAAAGGTTGAGTTTTGAAAGTCCCTGAAGTCTTAGTGTCCGCCACACTACTTGGTCTCTTATTCCAAGTGTCTATTGTTCTTTGTGTAAAGAAAAACTTCCTAATGTTTGTGTGAAATTTAGTTGTACAACATCATAAATATTTAAATCCTAGGATTGGTTTTCATCATTTGGAATATTTCAGTTTTTAATCTAAAAAGTTGCAGTTTTTATTGTGGCCACCAGGGGGTGCTCCAGCTCCCCAGACGCAGACACAAGGCCTTATTTCAGTGGGAAACGCTTTGCACCAAGCACAGTACAATAAGCACAGCGATGAGCTCAGCACTTTCTTTTCTTCTTTCTCTTTGTCTCTGCTGCTCCTTCCGCCACCACTTCTCCTCTGGCGAGCTTCCTCCCGACTCGGGCAGGCGCCTCCTTTCATGCTGCACATGGGGGTATTCCAGGTGGTGTGTTAGCAAAGTCTAGAAGTACTCCCAGGTGTGGTGAAAGCCCCAGGTCTCTGCAGCTCTTCATGCACCCCCTGGCGCTCACCACAGACCCCAACAAGGCTGAGCTTCCAAGCTGCATGCCAAGGGAGCTGCCTTCTGCCATTCTGAGATGATACCCCCTGTTGCAAGCTCTCTCCCCGGGTCCTTCCATCACGACACGGCATCCCCATCACACTAATAATCCAATGTCACACTCTGGGCCTGTGGGAGGCAGCAGTGCACAACGAGTCGGTCTGCCAGCCACCACTAAAAACCAGAAGCTGTGGTAGTTCATCCTGGGAAGATCACTCCACAGCTTAGATCAACATCCATCCAGTTTTATCAGATGTGGTGTGTTGTAGGAGTGACGATCAGCAGCAGATGGGGGGCTTCTTGAAGGGTCGTAAGGAGAAAGGAGGAAGTGAAGTTGCTGAGGGGCAGGGACCTCCAGGGATCAATAGGTCAGTTTTGAATTGGGGGCTTTGCTGCAACTAAGATGTCTCAGCCAGGGGTTGACATTTGTGTTTTGAATCTTCTTTTCATTTTTGATTCTGTGTATCATTCTTTAGTTTTAGTTTAGTCCAAGTAAATAAGCTGCCTTTGTTGTGTTCCATGATAATTATGGGTGGTCCTCCAAGAGGCGGGGCCACCTGCCAATCACCGACAGGACCTGCACCACACCTTATTAAACCAGAGGGTCTCCCACGGTGCCTGGCAGTTCATTGTGAACGTGAGCTTCTTTGAAGTATTGGATTTCTTTGACCCTTATTGCTCTGCGTTTGGCTACGCGTCGTTCTTTACATTGGATTGCCTTGGTGTTTTTGGGCAATGCCGCCTTGTGCCCTGTGGAGCTTCAATGTTAGTGAAGAGCATTTGGTGAAAGTAAATGTTTTATTTTAGAAGGATTAGGTGTGCGCTGTTATTACTAACTGTGATTTGATGATGAAAATGATTTCATGCTATCAGGATTTTTGGAATCCATTAACCTTAAACTTGTTATTGAGCTGAGATGCTACTTTTAAATATTTAGCATATAAGACGTTACAATGCAAAGCCTAAGGGGGCAAAAAACATGTTGCAAAGGTTTCTATTCCTGAATATTTTTTGTTGATTATGATAGACACCTTCAAGTTGAACGAAACAATAAATGAGCATTTATTGAACTTAACGTGTTAAATCGCATCATGGTGCTGACACATTGCATGAGTTCAAAAGTGCCTGCTGCTGATTTCCGTTTGTATTCATCATTGGCTGCTTCTCATTTCAGGATCCAACAATCGTCGGCTGGCGTTGATGGAGTCCACTTGCCCTCACCCTAACCCGCCAAAGACTACATTGAAGAATGGAGGACAAGGACTCTTTAAGGTAGGGGTGTGGAACTCTGGGCCAGGAGGGCCGCAGTGACTGCAGGTTTTCATTCTCACTCTTTTCCTAATCAGTGACCAGTTTTCATTGCTAATTAATTTCTTTTCCCTTCATTTTAATATCCTTGTTTTTAAGGACTCAGTCCTCTGAATTTATTCCTTTCTTTATTAAATGACAGCTAAATAGAAATGAGACGTGAAACGAGCCAACAGATGACCAGCTAAACTGGGATTCCAAACTTCAACCAATTTCACTCCAACCAACCTCTTAATGAGAAGCCGATTCTTGCTGGTAATTAAACTCGCTATTTAATTCCATGGCTGCTCTCGTTTTGCCACAGCAGACATTTCCAAAACTTTTGATTTTTCTGTTTGTTCTAAGAACACTGGCAAATTGTTTTGGTGACCTGAGAGATCAACCTTACCGAGAACACCACCATTCTTTATTTTCAGATATTGTGTGATGGGCACAGGTCAGCTGGTCATGTGCCAGCTTGTTTCGTGTCTCATTATTGTTTGTCTGCTAATTAAGGAAAAAGAGACAACTTTGTCAAGTTAATTAAAACTAAAGCAAAAGAAGTTAATTAGCAGCAAAAACTGGCCACTAATGAAGAAGATGGTTAGAATGAAAACCTGTGGCCACTGCGGCCCTCCAGGACTGGAGTTTGACACCCCTGCTTTAAGGAGTGTTTGAAAATGAGAAGGCAAAAGCTGTCAGGGAAAAAGGAAGAAGAAATGAGACAAACAGAACACCAAGGTACAAACATGCGGCCATTGCATTCATTGTGCTTGTTTTATCACCATAGCGTGTTGGCGTCACTGTCTCTTATTAGCATGATGTTTGCTCACTGTGCTAGATAATACAGACTGTTAATCGCCTGCTTGTACTGAGCTACCTGGATTTCCTTTTCCTCATATGTGTAATGGCACTATCTGAACATCATGGACATCATCAAGTTCTGTGGTGGTCAGAAAGGTCTTATGAAAGATGTCGCACGTTGATCCTCAAGTTATTGTAATGTTCTAATAATAATCTAATTAAGTCAACTATCCAAAAATGCCTCCATGGTCATATTAAATGAACAGGGAATAGGCGGCCATGTTTGATTTGTGTTACACTCCTACTCATTTCTTAGCTGCAGTCAGTGACATGGAGTGGTGATATCAGAATGAAAAGTAACGAGGGCAGCTGCAGTCAGGCTGGAATATTTCACATAATGACGTCTTAGAGGGCTTTGCAGCAAGGATGTCAAAAGGTAAAACTGTAAATAGAAACGTGTTCAGTGAGCGTGTTTAAACACACACACACACCAAACTGACTAGAACAAGGCGAGTAACCCAGTTCAGGCAGGGACCTGGTTTCTTAAACCTCCGATTAATAATAATAAAAATACATTTTATTTATACAAGGCACCTTTCTGAGAACTCAAGGACACTGAACAACAATAAATAAATAAATAAATAAAAGACACAATTATAAACAATTACATACATTACAACAATTACATGCCTGAGTCCATTTACCGAATTCTCCTTTGGCAAAACACTCTGATGTTTATAAAAGAAAAAAAACAAAAAAAGATTAACTACACCTCATCAATGGCCACCGTGAATCCAAAAGCCTGCGTCTGTCAAGGTTGTTTGTTCAGCTCATCAACATGATGACCTGAGCTTCTGCCTCAGGAAGTGTACAGTGCATCCGGAAAGTATTCACAGCACTTCATCACTTTTTCCACATTTTGTTATGTTACAGCCTTATTCCAAAATGGATTCAATTCATTTTTTTCCTCAGAATTCTGCACACAACACCCCATAATGACAACGTGAAAAAAGTTTACTTGAGATTTTTGCAAATTTATTAAAAATAAAAAAATTGAGAAATCCCATGTCCATAAGTATTCACAGCCTTTGCCATGAAGCTCAAAATTGAGCTCAGGTGCCTCCTGTCTCCCCTGATCATCCTTGAGATGTTTCTGCAGCTTCACTGGAGTCCACCTGTGGTAAATTCAGTTGATTGGACCTGATTTGGAAAGGCACACGCCTGTCTATAGAAGGTCCCACAGGTGACAGTTCATGTCAGAGCACAAACCAAGCATGAAGTCAAAGGAATTGTCTGTAGACCTCCGAGACAGGATTGTCTCGAGGCACAAATCTGGGGAAGGTCACAGAAAAATTCCTGCTGCTTTGAAGGTCCCAATGAGCACAGTGGCCTCCATCATCCGTAAGTGGAAGAAGTTCAAAACCACCAGGACTCTTCTAGAGCTGGCCAGCCATCTAAACTGAGCGATCGGGGGAGAAGGGCCTTAGTCAGGGAGGTGACCAAGAATCCGATGGTCACTCTGTCAGAGCTCCAGAGGTCCTCTGTGGAGAGAAGAGAATCTTCCAGAAGGACAATCCACCAATCAGGCCTGTATGGTAGAGTGGCCAGACGGAAGACACTCCTTAGTAAAAGGCACATGGCAGCCCACCTGGAGTTTGCCAAAAGGCACCTGAAGGACTCTCAGACCATGAAAAAGAAAATTCTCTGGTCTGATGAGACAAAGATTGAACTCTTTGGTGTGAATGCCAGGCGTCACGTTTGGAGGAAACCTGGCACCGCTCATCACCAGGCCAATACCATCCCTACAGTGAAGCATGGTGGTGGCAGCATCATGCTGTGGGGAACTGGGAGACCAGTCGGGATAAAGGGAAAGATGACTGCAGCAATGTACAGAGACATCCTGGATGAAAACCTGCTCCAGAGCGCTCTTGACCTCAGACTGGGGCGACGGTTCATCTTTCAGCAGGACAACGACCCTAAGCACTTGAATCCGATTGAACATCTCTGGAGAGATCTTAAAATGCACCGACGCTTCCCATCCAACCTGATGGAGCTTGAGAGGTGCTGCAAAGAGGAATGGGCGACACTGGCCAAGGATAGGTGTGCCAAGCTTGTGGCATCATATTCAACAAGACTTGAGGCTGGAATTGCTGCCAAAGGGGCATCAACAAAGTATTGAGCAAAGGCTGTGAATACTTATGGACATGGGATTTCTCAGTTTTTTTTAATAAATTTCAAAAATCTCAAGTAAACTTTTTTCACGTTGTCATTATGGGGTGTTGTGTGTAGAATTCCAAGGAAAAAAATGAATTTAATCCATTTTGGAATAAGGCTATAACATAACAAAATGTGGAAAAAGTGATGTGCTGGGAATACTTTCTGGATGCACTGTATGTACACTTCCACCATTTTCTACCTGCAGGCTGCGTGTGGGAAACGAAGACACACACAGGCCAACAAAGTGCAGTGGACACACACAGACGACGAAATGCTTAAGAGCAACCCAGTTAAGGGTTTACATGGCCACAGAGTCGGGTTACTTGCGGAGAAATCTACACAAAGTAACCTGGTATTGCCAAATTTCTCAAACTGGATTTAAGGGCATATGCTGAATTTTTGGAACCCAGGTTTCTGTGACTCACTGTGTTGCATTAAAGCGCATTTAAACGCATCTCGGTGCCATGCCAGCCCTTCGACGGTCAGTCATGAAGGTTCTGTGATTAGGTGACCTCATGTAGAACGTACAAACTTTCAGAGATCATTGTATTCCTTAAGTTATTCTTACTTTCATGTGTTTTGTGTTGCATGTTTGCCTGAAAGCACCTGTTTAAAATATTTTATTATCATTATTTATAAGTGCCTTCGATCTGCTCTGTCGTATTAAACAAAAGCATGTTTTTTATACTTATTGTTTGCACATTTATTTGGGTATGCTGTGTTTTTTCTATTTTTTGCTGCACATGGGCTTTGACTGGCACAGCTTCATCAGTCTGTATGCTAGTTTTCTACCAGCTGGATGTGGCCTGGTCCTCCCTAGTTGCCAATGTCATCCTTAAATGCCTTCCAAATGATTTCCTCTGGTCCCACCAGCAGATTTTTGAAGCACTGGTCATTGATGACATGTTGAATTTGTGGACCAGCGAAAATGCTTTCCTTAATTCTGATATAAGCTAATCATGAAAAATACCTGTCTCAAAAATAATAATAATTCTAATATGCAATATTTAATTTTTATATTGAAATGTATCGTTGCTTATGTGGAATAATAAAAATTTGAATCAATATATAAAATAATAGTTGAACAAAGAGTTTTGGACTGAGGACTTTTTGACCTAGTCAAAAAGAAAGAGAAAGAAGATCTTGTGACTACATCTAAGTGCAATGGAACAATTTGTACTTAGATAAACAAGTCTAAATCGCCTTGATGATTACTATCTGTGTGCGTCTGGGTGGATGAAAAATATGTTATGCAAACCAGCTGATGCTAAGACAATGCATATATTTGCAAGTATAAGAGTTCTTTGTGTTAACCATATGAATGTATTAAGATTGTTAAGGTATGTGATGTGGGGAAGTTAAAGGTTATTAAGTGAGTCAGCCCTTAGGAAGATGCACTCTGTCTTAGTTAAAAAAAAAAAAGAAGTTACCCCACCAGTAAGGAAGGGCTGCTTGTGAAGCTGCAAATATAAGACAGGCCTTGCATACATGGCTGAAATATTATAAAAGCCTGCAGTGAAAAGACGAAGCGGGCTATTGCTGGTAACTGTCATTGACACACGCTGACAAGGGCTGCAGTAGTCTCTCTGCCACCAAGAATAAAGAAATTTGTTTTTTTATTCTACATCTGTTGTCTGCCTGCTGTTTGCCTCAAACCTTCGTCCACACTTACATGAAATCTTTCACCAAGTCAAGGTTTATATGAAGAGGAGGCAGGACGGTCGTTGCTGGGTCACCCAGTGCTTTGGGTGCCTCACTATTACTGTAACGAGACCCCTTAGCTCGGCTATCCCCTTTGCAGATATCGTAAGCTGCAGTCTCAATATTTTGACATCAGATGTTCCCATTGTCGTTGTGCACTTATTATATGAGAAGAAATCCCTGCAAAAGGCTGCTGCAATTAAATGATACGTGACAGGAAAACCTAAAGGCGATTTTTGTGACCTGCAGGCCAGAATCCATAATAATAATAACATCCATATTACTAACCGAGAATGGTAAACCGGATGGTATGAACGCAGGTACACAGCAATGGGACCACGAGACGTACTGCGCAGGCGCGTACAGCACACGTCTCATAAACCGCAAGCGATGTCGTATCCACCGCGAACGAAGGAGTCACGGCCCAAAAACAAAAGAGCTCAACTGACGTGAATGAGACATGAAGCAACAACGCACCCATAGCTAACGACTAACGCCACAGCCGCACAAAAAAAGAGGATTCTGCACTGCACCCCAGATTCAAACAGAAGAGGCTACGGCGGCCCCACAGGTCCACAGTGATAGTACGGAAGGCGCAGGCGTCACTGCCATATTGTGAGTGGCACTACTGCGGAGTGAAGTTAGAAATAATGTGCTGCTTGGGATCGTACAAACCGCTGAACGGTTTACACCAAATTCAAACACGAGCCCACCTGGATAAGATCAATGAACGCAGGCGCCTACAACGCGCGTCTGAAATGCCGCAAGCAAAGCGGGCACGGCTCCGAGACGAACGAGCTCGACTCATGTATTTCAGGATATCCAACGTCGGGGGTAGGCGAGCAGGGGGCGGAGCCCCCCTTGTTTATTTCTATAGCACATTTTCATACAAAAAAGAAGCTCAAAGTGCTTTACATAATGAAGAACAGTAAATAAAAAAATAAATAAATAAAAAGAAGGTACATCCAAAGACTTCAGGAATCAAAATCTCAGTTGTAAAGTGTAATTTAAAGGTAACCTTTTGGACAAGTCCGCAATCAGAAAAGAGGAACTAAGAAAACAGGGGAGGACGGCAACTTTCTTGGTTGACTGCCCAGACCTTGTGGCTGTTGAGCAATCTGCAAGAACAATTGTTGAAATAGCAGTTTTACGAAGTGAATCAGAGACCCTCCTGATGCTGTGAACAAATTTGCACCCTAGGCAGCTGAATCACCGGGTTCAATGAAAGGACAACATCGCCGATCGCAGGCTTTTTAAGCCTTTTCAGGAAGCTCTGTGAACGCAAAAATTGGTTTTCCTATCTCTGATGTGTTCAACTCGCCCGCTAATTTCTAATGTTATTTATCTTATGTTATACTTTTATACTTTTTATATTTTATTGTACTACGGAGATGAGAGAGAAACAGTATTTCGATTCTCCTGTATGTTCTGCACATACTGTATAGTGAATTGACAATGAAGGGCGATTTGATTTGAATCCAAGCGTTTAACTGCTTCATGGCGGCGCGGATTTCTCTGGGCAGTGGTCTTCATGTTCACCCCAGTGGCCGCAGGTTTTCATCACAACCAAGTTCTGTCTTGAACAAAGCAAGCTAGGAGTTCCCTTTTTTATATTTTGGTGTTGATCCAAGAATTACGAAAAGGGGCTTTGATAAAGTGGTCCTGGGACAGCAGGCACTTGTTATGTTTCAGGCAGGGTTGCATCCCTGGCTCAGGTAAGTTTTCTTTTCTTTAAAGCTTTTGCTGTTTTTTAAAATATTATTTTATCATTCATTCTGTTTTTGGTTTTGTTTTGCCTTTTATTGTTTTTATATAATATTGTGAAGTTCACTACTTTATTGTGTTTATGTCTGTAGGATCCTTATCGTCACATATACGGAGTACAATGAAGTTCTCACTGGCATGTGCTAATCAGTGTGCCACACGTCACCACTCTCCAGCTCCACAGCCAGCGAGGACAACTACATGACCTGAAACTTCTGTCTTCCTTACCTGAAGATTTTTGTCTTTTGTTCCCAAGAATTCCTTCTGAACGTTTTGAAATCACTGACTCACAATACACAAGAAAACCCTCACTTATGATATAACAACAATTTATTGTATTGTATAGTCCAAAACTCACACAAGGAATGCCTCGGTGGGCTTTAACAGGCCCTGTTCATGACCGCCCCCCCAGCCTTAAAACAACAAAAAAAAAAAAAAAACATTGTAGGGGAAAAAAACGTAAGAAAACTTGTGAGGTTGGGCATGCAATGGATGTCAAAAAATGAGGAAGATACAACACCAAAAACAGAGCCCGAGTAATCCTCCTCACCGATCTAGATGACCAAACTGTCACAGCCACCTCGGGAATACAACAGGACAACAACAACATTTATTTCTGTCGCACATTTTCATACAAACAATGGAGCTCAAAGTGCTTTACATGATGAAGAAAAAGAAAAAAGACAAAATAAATAAATACGAATTAAAATAAGGGAGCACTAATTAACATAGAATAAAAGTAAGGTCCGAGAGCCCGGCAGGACAGAAAAAACAAAACAGAACTCCAGACGGCTGGAGAAAAAAAAAAAATCTGCAGGGGGTCCGAGGCCACGAGACCACCTGACCAGCCCCCTCTAGGCATTCTGTCAGTCCTCCTGGTATTCAGGGTTCTCATGGAAGAACTTGATGCTCACGGTCATGTGGACTTCTGGCCTTTAATCCATCAATGGAGGGACATCACGGTGCTTTGATCAGGTGGTGGTGGCGCAGGTCACCACCCCAGAAAACAATACAACTACAAGGCAAAATGCAAGAATAGATGACGCCACTCACTAAATACTGAAGTGTCACGTATGAGGATACAAATTTATTCAAATAAACAAAAAAATCTGCTAATGTTGTGGAGAAATCTTAGAAAAAAACAAGCAGAGTCTCCAGAAAGGCCGTCAGAATTGAAGACTTTATTGTACTGCATAGAAAACTATTGTGGAGCACATAAAGCCTGTCTCAATTCATGAAGTGAGCCCCGAGCGCCCCAAATACAGTATATTACAGTTCTTCTCTCTAAATGCCCCCCCTTCCAACATCTACTGTATGGAGGTTCCCGTGATGTTGTCCCCCCTCAGCACCTTTACCCATAACGATCACCGGGTGTCCCAGACCTTCTCATAACAGTATTTCATGCCCCTGGAGACATCCCCGTAACCGTCTTCTTTTCATAACAATATTTTTGCTGGCAGGACATATTTGCCATCTGGTGATAAACATCACCTGACTGCCCCTTCCTCCATTTTTAAGGCCTAATCCTGGGCTGGTAAGGTCAATGGCCTTTCAGTTGTTAATCAACTCCCAACTTAACAATAAAGTTGAGGAACAATTAAATAGAGATGAGAGGGACCCATAGATAAAAACTAACTGCCTAATTAATAATTCAATAACTGATTACTCCAATAAATGATTATTTGTTGCACTAGCGTCCTGTAAGGCTACGGGTAACACAGTAAGCGGCTGTGCCAGTGAGCGGGTAGCGCACAGCTTCACTGATAAGGGCTAAGCTGCAAACAAACTTGAGAGAGAGAAGAAAAAAGATAATCTTTTAAAAATTGCTTCTTTAAGCTCACTCATATGTACTACTATATCTTTATTCACTACGCTATATAAAGAAATATTACAAATGCTACTGTAAAATACTGTATATATGTGTGTGTGCTAATATAGAAAGCCCATGAATGCAGGGGACAGCAGTACTGTTAAGTCGTGGCACACAGCTGCCCAGTGCTCTGACAGATGCCAACCTGCTGCTTACGTCACGGCACATGTTCAGGAAAAAGTCCCCTAGCTTTCCATAATTGACTCTTAAGTGCCTAAAGTGTTCAAAACTAACTAATGTCATAATACGTTGTGTCTAATTTTATTGCCTCTAATGCTTCTCTTCTAAATGCCATTTAATTGCTTATATGTTTTATACGCTTACCCTTTGCTCAGACAGGCAGAGAGAGGCCTTACCTGCAGTTTGTTTAGTCCTAGAACAGCTCGGCTCCTGCAGTGTTCAAAACAAAGCTGGCCTGCTTGCTTCTTCTAGGAGCGCATGATGACCTCGACTCGCAGAAACTCACAAACAAAGCAAATACGAAGGACAGGTGGGCAGGAGGCCTCTCGAACAAAACTATTGGTGTCCTTTTAGAGATGTTTCAGGCCTAAACTTTTCATAGCTAAGAACACAAAACTAATAATGAACCATATTGATCCCTAATTAAAATTCTCAACACTAATTGTAGAAGCACAGCGAGATTGTAGGAAACGAGTCGGACGAGCCGGAGACAGTCAGAGTCCTGAAGACCTCGGCCAACAAGCCCCCTACTGGCCATTTTGTAGCCAGTCAGTGCTGAGCTGTTCGACGTGTCGTGATGTCTTCTTATGGAAGATGTCAAGCTTTTTAGAGTCCTCCTTAATTTTTTCCTCCTAGTCCCTTAAAAGGCTATTTTTGGACCATTCTGTGCAGGAAACGACACCCTTATGATAACGAGTACACCGACTGGTGTCTTTGGAAGGACTGGAGAGTGGTACTGTGATATCATCTACTGTTAAATTCTGCTCCGTATTTGTAAAATTTTTATTTTTATACTGTATTGAGGATTTGTTTTGTTCTGTTCTGTGTATTGTATTGTATTGACCCCCCCGCACGCCCACCCTACCTCTTTGAACTCGCTTTCTTGAGGTTTCTTCCATTTTTCCCTACAAGGTTTTTTTGGGAGTGTTTCCCTGTCTTCTTAGAGAGTCAAGGCTGGGGGGCCATCAAGAGGCAGGGCCTGTTAAAGCCCTTTGCGGCACTTCTTGTGTGATTTTGGGCTTTACAAAAATAAATTGTATTGTATTGTGCAGGCCACAGTAACACAACCTTTAACAGGATACGAGTTTCTCCTTATCACAAAACTTGGGGGGGAAAAATAATTGGGGACTGGTAATTTAGACATCTGGGGCCTCATGTATAAACGGTGCGTACGCACAGAAATGTTGCGTACTCCCGTTTCCACGTTCAAATCACGATGTATAAAACCTAAACTTGGCGTAAAGCCACGCACATTTCCACGGTACCTCATGCCCTGGCGTACGCAATTTCTCCACTTGGTTTTGCAGACTGGCAGCACCCAGCGTCAAAGCAGTGCTACTGTTCCTGCGTCGTCACCCTTTCTTTCTAAGATCCACATTCCTGACGCGGCTTTATAAATACACTGAAACTAACTGCATATTGTTTATTAGTGTAATGCATCTGATTGTAATTAACCTGTCGCAATATAATGGGCCAGGGAATAGCCATAGTATTCCAAATACCAGAACTGCTTTAGCGTTGTAACTCTCACTGCATCGTCTTCTTCTTTCAGCTGCACCCATTAAGGGTTGCCACAGCAGATCGTCTTTTTCCATATTACTCTCACTGCACCACTCGGAGTATTTATATCACTGTATCTGAGTGGGGAATCACAGCAGCAGCTGATCGGAAAGAGAATTATCAGTATACAGCATCAAGAACACGCTGTCTCAACCACGGCAAAATGCTTTAGAGACTTCCCAGTACGGACTTCACGGTTTAGAAAAAGTTTCATCACAAGAACTATAAACACACTCAATCAGTCCATCAAGTGCTCCTTGTAGAACTGTTTGTACTTATAAGTACAATGACCTCACTGTAAACTTGGGATACAGTTATAATATTGCACAACCTGCACCACTTTATAAAGCACATATCTACATATGATGACGATATCATTTTTAAGATGAAACGCAGCAAAATATGTTGATTATATTATACAGATAAAACTTAACTTAATTTAAATAGTCTGTATTGTTAATAAATAAACATGTGAGGACGCGGTGCCGCAGCACTAGCTAGTTCACGGATAGTTCCTGCCTTGCGTTGTATTATTGCTGGTGCTGACGCGACACTGGAAGGATAGACGGATAGAATAATTAAACATTTGGTCATCCACCTTAATCCAAGGACAAGTGTCTGGTGTGTGTGTCTGTTGGTGTGTCCTTCCGCTAGCTCTGTCAAATACCATTTGGTATGGGATTCATGGAAAACCGTGCTAGTGCTGCACCATCTGTTAGAATGAAAAAATGCAATGCATTTTATTACTGCATACATTACAAAATACATTCCACTGCAGACATGAACACTGAATGCGCTGAGGTCTGCATTGATTACTTGGATTTCAGTCTTGGGTGGGTAGCACAGCTACAATATTTTTGATGTTGGGATTCTTTGCTGATGGTCCTAACCCTCTAAGAGCCACTTCCAGAAGGTGTAAAATGACAAATTTTACAAATAAGCATGTGGGATATCAGTTTCGATTATTTCAGGTCAGTGATTATGAATATCATGTGATTTTTTTGATCCTTTACTATCCCTGTATGGACCTCAAGCAGAGGCTAACATGTTATAATTACAATTGAGAATATTTAGATTTTAAACAATTAAAGCACATGTTTTAATATTTCAAATAACTGATGCCACTCTTTTTATTCATTTTATGTATGTCTAGCTCATGACGTAAGTCATCATTACATTTGTTATGGACACCCTGAATTAGGATGGCCTACACTTCTTTTTATAATCATGCATACAGTGAGTTCCTGGTAGTCCTGGTGTTCGTTGATGTCTGCCGTGTCTCCCTTATGTGGAGCCCATGGAAGTGCTGAAGACCCCTAGCACTCCTTACTGCACTCTTGGTGTTGTGTTTTTGACCTTTTGATTCCCTCCTTCTGCTTTTGAGTTTTCCTGTTTTTGGATTCTCTGGTTTTGACCCCTGGCTCATGTTAAAGGTGCTGGCACTTTAAACTCCATCATGTTAACGTGGTGTTCTCAGAGCTTCATGTTACTGTAATCCTGATATTCTGTATGTGCATTGAATGATCATTTCTATCATGGCTCCACAACTCCTACGTTCTCTGCTGTTCTTTTTCCGGTCCTCTGTGGTGGTGATCTGCGCCCCCACCACCTGATCAGGGCACCATGCAGTCCTTACATTGATGGATTGAAGGTCCACATGACCATCGTCCTCTGATTCTTTCACGTGAAGCCTGTAAACCCTGAGGACTGATTGAGATCATTTATGTTCGAGGGGCTGGGTGGTCTCGTGGCCCTGCAGATTTAGTTTTTTTGTTTCTCCAGCCGTCTGGAGTTTTTCTTCTTTTTTCTGTCCTACCTTTATTCTTTGTTATTTATTATTATTTTTATATTTTTTTCTTTCTTCATCTAATAAAGCACTTGGAGCTCCATCATTTGTATGAAAACGTGTGACAGAAATAAATGTTGTTGTGGTTTTCATTTGCTGTAGGCAAACTTTTTTTTTTTTTACTTTTGTTTATTGTTCCTGGATTGCTGGTTGTAATGTTTATGTAATTTTAATCAATGATCTTAAATTTTAAAGGGACTTTGCCCACATTTGTCCTGGTGTCCAGATGTTTACCATTTCCTTCTCCAGATTTCTGGACTTTTAATTTTAAAAATGTAATCTATGGAAGACTGTTTCATTTTTTGGGTCCAGGCAGGGCTGAACCAGCCTGCCATTAAAGGTTTAGGGTTAGGCAGCTCAGGGTGAGGCCAATTCACTGGCTCCAGGCCTTCAAAGTGGACAGTTTGGGCTTGTTGATGTTCCTTTGGGGTCAGCACTCCATTTCTGAGTTATATGTGTGGCAGGAATCACAACAGCGTTATTGTATGTTTACAGAGCATTTTCATCATCATTATGATTTTCATTCCGCTTTTCCAAGCTGTGACCTGCAGGGGGTGCCTTGCACCCCAAACACCAAGACACAACTGTACCAGACACTGTTTTAGTCTCCAAAAGACGACTGTTATTGATCACAGTACCTTTTGTAGATCACAGAACTCCAGACAGATGCTGCACAAGAGAACATCTCACACATACTGTAGCGGCTAACAACCACTCCTTCTGTTTTCCATTCTCCTTCTTCATCCACCTCTTCTCCTCACTCGGACTCACCTGGTTGGTGCTGAGGGTTCATTTTTAAGTGGGACCCAGGAGTACTTCAGTAGCCAGGAAACGCATCCAGGTCAGGTGGAACCTCTGTCTGACATCTCCAGTGTTGTCCAAGAACCTCAGCAGTGTGGCCCACCAGGACTACAACCCCCATGCAGCCCTAAGGGTTTCCAAACAGTGGGATACTGCCACCCAGCATGCTGGGGGACCACATGGCCATGGCAGGCAGTCTTCCTGTTAGAGTGGCTCCCTCGCCACGATGGGAGGGATTGCAGTCCAAACCTGCCTTCTGTGATGTGGTGTTCTGCTCGTTCCATTTTAGTTTTCTGGTTTGTTTTAGTATATTTTGGTAAAAGTACATCTGCTTGGGACCTTGTGAGCATGCGGCTGGATTGCATGAAGGACGTTTTTGAGATTGCTTGCTGTTTTTCAGTGTTGCTTATCATAGATGCCTGTTGTTACATCAGAATCTTTGTTATCTCTGTTCTGTATAAAAACATGAGATTCACATTTTAATCGGCCATCACTACAAGCTGTTTGGGCTAAGAAACTTATTTAAAAAAATAATAATAATACTCTCATTTTTGGGTGTCAGAATTCTTTTAATCTGAATTCAGCACCACGTGTGAAACCCTAAGCCTAACCTGATGTACAGTACTGTGCAAAACTTTTAGGCAGGTGTGAAAAAAATGCTATAAACCAAGAATGCTTTCAACAATGGAAGTGTTAATCATTTATTTTCATTAATCAACAAAATGCAGTGAATGAACAAAAGAGAAATCTAAATCAAATCAATATTTGGTGTGACCACCCTTTGCCTTCAAAACAGCATCAATTCTTCTAGGTACACTTGCACACAGTTTTTGAAGGAACTCGGCTGGTAGGTTGTTCCAAACATCTTGGAGAACTAACCCCAGATCTTCTGTGGATGTCGGCTTCCTCACATCCTTCTGTTCCTTCATGTAATCCCAGACACACTCGATGATGTTGAGATCAGGGCTCTGTGGGGGCCATACCATCACTTCCAGGACTTCTTGTTCTTCTTTACGCTGAAGATAGTTCTTAATGACTTTGGCTGTATGTTTGGGGTCATTGTCCTGCTGCAGAATAAATTTGGGGCCAATCATACGCCTCCCTGGTGGTATTGCATGATGGATAAGTATCTACCTGTATTTCTCAGCATTGAGAACACCATTAATCCTGAACAAATCTCCAACTCCATTTGCAAAAATGCAGCCCCAAACGTTCAAGGAACCTCCACCATGCTTCACTGTTGCCTGCAGACACTCATTATTGGACCGCTCTCCAGCCCTTCGATGAACAAACTGCCTTCTGCTACAACCAAGTATTTCAAATTTTGACTCCTCAGTCCAGAGCACCTGCTTCCATTTTTCTGCATCCCAGTTCCTATGTTTTCGTGCATACTTGAGTCGCTTGGCCTTGTTTCCATGTCGGAGATATGGCTTTTTGGCTGCAACTCTTCCATGAAGACCACTTCTGGCCAGACTTCTCCAGACAGTAGATGGGTGTACCTGGGTCCCACTGGTTTCTGCCAGTTCTGAGCTGATGGCACTGCTGGACATCTTCTGATTTCGAAGGGTAATAAGCTTGTTGTGTCTTCTGCACTAAGTTTCCTTGGCCGACCACTGCGTCTACGATCCTCAATGTTGCCCATTTCTTTGTGCTTCTTCAAAAGAGCTTGAACAGCACATCTTGAAACCCCAGTCTGCTTTGAGATCTTTGTCTGGGAGAGACCTTGCTGATGCAGTAGAACTACCTTGTGTCTTGTTGCTGCGCTCAATCTTGCCATAACATGAAACTGTCTTCACAACCTCACCTTGGTAGCAGAGTTTGGCTGTTCCTCACCCAGTTTGAAGCTGTTTCTGTTTCAGTTAATGACTGTGTTTCAACCTACGTGTGACATTGATGATCATTAGCACCTGTTTGGTAGAACTGTTTGATCAGACACCTGACTAGAATCCTACAAAATCCCTGACTTTGTGCAAGTGGACATATAAGAAGGCAAAAGGTAGGAACACCAAATATTGATTTGATTTCGATTTTTCTTTTGTTCGCTCACTTTGCATTTTGTAAATTGATAACAATAAGCAACCATTATTTATATTTCTGAAAGCATTCTTTGTTTACAGCCTTTTTTCACACGGGCCTAAAACTTTTGCACAGTACTATAGTCTCTGAAAATCCGATACTGTGTGGTTACTAAACTAGCATCTCCGTCAGATATGCGTAAAAGTCCAAGTCGGGTCACATGGGAATGTCAGTGTAAAAGTGACGCAGGTGGATCCTGAACTTTCGAGGGCCCCCGTGGCTTTCCTTTCACCTCCCAGACAGTGTGGTTTGGACTGACTGGCAATTCAAATTGGTGCTGTGAGCCTGTGTGCCCTGTCCAGGTCGGCCTTCTGCCCCTTTGAATTGCACAGACTGGGTTTGAGAACGTTGGATTAGTTCCAGTAAAGCGTTCAGCTAGAAGTGTGGCGTTCATTGTGGAAGCTTTGGACTGCGCAGGATAGAGCGGTCAGTTCAGTGTCCGTGGCGGCCGCGTGTCTTGTGAGTCCCTTTTGAGAACAAAGCCTGGCTTAACATCATAAGACCCGCCACGAGGTTTTATGCAGAATGTTAGTTGACGCCGTTCGATCCACACAGCATGTGACGCTACAGTAGGTAGGTGACATTCTGCTGCACTTTCTATCGCAGGGTCTCTAATTTGCTTACAAAGCCACTGATTTCAGTTCCAGAGTCCTCTCATTGTTACTGGACAATTGCATTGAGGGACGGCCAGTTCAGCTCTTTCTGCCAAAATGCACAGTCGCCATGTGAATAAACGAGTGCTATGGACTGTCGCCATATCTGCTTGATAAAGGGTTTACTTAGTTGGCATCTGCATAAAATTATTGGGTTTTTTTATCCAACATTTTTGTACAGAATAAAATGGCCTGGACAATTAATTCTTTCATTTATTTAGGGAGAAGTCAAGCAAAATGAGCCCTTTTATTGGCTAACTAAAAAGATTACAATATGCAAGCTTTGGAGGCAACTCGGGCCCCTTCTTCAGACATTTGTTTAGGTAGTTTGTGTCATCCAGAGTAACTTAATAGTCATTTAAACACGACTCTCGTTTCTATCTTTTGAGTGACGGCAGGCGAGGCGGCTCATTCGGGAGCACACTGTGAGGGATTAATAAAGTATCTATCTATCTATCTATCTATCTATCTATCTATCTATCTATCTATCTATCTATCTATCTATCTATCTATCTATCTAATGGTGAGTGTATGATCTTTCATCTTGAACCTTTAGAGAGCACCACTCCACACTGAACAACATCTCAGGGCATTTTATTAGGACCATCCAAGTGTTCCCATGAAGTACTGGCAGATGAAGTGGCTCACAATGTAGACGTCTCACCAGTAACTTCCAGACAGTGTTCAGAAGTCATCAGGAAGGCAAGCAGAATGTCAGGTTGTATGGCGCCTTGATGTGTAGAGTACAAGTTAAATATGGTGTCCCATAGGGCTCAGAATTTTACATGCTTCCATTGGAAAACTCTCATTAGGAAACTTCACATTAATTTTCACTCGTACGCAGATGACCTCCAGCTACACCTTTCTTTTTTAGACCAAATGGGGGCTCATGGGCAACAGTCTTAGCAGAGAAGCCCACACTTGCCAACCCATCCTGTGGGAACCCAAAGTGTTCCCAGGCCATCTGGGAGACGGAATCCTCCCAGCAGGCCCTGGGTTTTCTGCTGGTTGTGCCCGTTAAACCTTCACAAGGAGGCATCCTGGAGGCATCTGTATCAGATACCTTCTTCTTCTTCTTCTCGAGTCCTTAAAACCAAAAGTTTCATATGCCATTCCAATGGCGAGCACAATAATACATTTTATTTATATAGCGCCTTTCCCATGCTCAGGGCACTTACAGAATATAATAAAGAACGGCAGTGTATACAGTATATAGCATTGTACAAACCAGATAAATAAATAAAGATTACGACAGTGAATTCTGAAAAAAAAAAACCAGACACCATAATTGATGGTCTCTCACGCACACACACACAGGTTACATGAACATCTTGACAGAGAAGTAAACTGAGAGAAGGGTAATAAAGTCAAGTAGAGCTAAAAGACAAACTGAACAGATGAGTTTGGAGTTGGAGTCAGCTGACCTGATTAATTTTGGTAGGTCATTCCAGAGTCTGGGCGCTATACAGCTGAAGGCCCTGTCACCCATGGAGTGTAGATTAGTGAGGGGCACAACAAGATTGCCAGAATCAGAGGACCTTAGTGGGCGGACAGGCACATAGTGATGGAGAAGGTCACTGATGTAGTTTGGCTCAAAGTCATTTAAGGCTTTGTAGGTTATTAGTAGGATTTGATATTCGATTCTGTAGGACACAGGGAGTCAGTGGAGACGGAGCAGGGTGGTGTGATGTGCTCGCTGCTGCTGGTCCGTGTCAGGACTCTTACAGCCGAGTTTTGAATAAGCTGGAGGTGTGATCTGAGATTAGAAGGGGTACCTGCCAGTAGGGAATTACAATAATCGATGTGGGATGTGATAAAAGCATGGACAAGTTTCTCAGCATTAGAGAAGGAGAGGAAGGAGCGAACACGGGATATGTGAAATCAGGATAGGTGAAAGTAAGAAAGTATCTTAATGTGATTTATGTGGGCAGAATAAGAGAGGGAGGAATCAAAAATGACACCAAGATTTTTTACAGTAGAGGCAGGTCTGATGAGATCACCGCCAAGATGGACTGGGAAGGAGCTCATTTTATTAAGTTGCATTTTAGTCCCAATTTGCAGGAGTTCAGTTTTATTGCAATTTAATTTTAAAGAGTTCTGCTCCATCCAGATTTTAATTTCACTAAGGCAGGTTGTGAGCTGAGAAAGCTCTGATGAAGTTCCACTTTTAACATTGAAGTAGAGTTGAGTATCATTTGCATAAAAATGATAACCCAATCCATAACTACGGATAATATGGCCAAGGGGAAGCATATAAATACAGAAAAGCAGAGGGCCGAGGACAGAACCCTGAGGAGCACCTTGTGTGACTGGCGCTGAGCTGGATCTGCTGTCACTAAGACTAACAAACTCTTGCCTATCAGTCAGATAGGACTTGAACCACTGGAGGGCAGTGCCAGAGATACCCAGCATGTTCTCCATTCTGGACAGTAGGATGTCATGTCTGACCAGAGTGTCAAATGCTGCACTGAGGTCTAACAGAATTAATGTGATGGTCTGTCCAGAGTCTGCTGCCATAAGCAAATCGTTGGTTACCCACAGCAGAGCAGTTTTACAGCTGTGCCGCGCCCTGAAACCAGACTGAAAGGGTTCATCAAATTATTAGAGGTTAGGTAATTGGTGAGTTGAGAGGCCGGAAATTGTTAAGATTGTCACCATCAAGGCCAGATTTTTTAACATTGGGGTTACAGAAGCGATTTTAAGTGAGCGGCACAGAGCCAGTGTCAAGGGATGAGTTTATTATTGTTGTAACAGTCGGGATTATGGCATGAAGGCAGGATTTAAGTGGTGTGGTGGGGATGGGGTCCTGTACACAAGTAGTTGGCCTCATCTTACAAACGCAGATGTGACTGCTGAGAACTTAGAGAAGGAGCTGGATGGAGTGGGAGAACAGGGAGAGATATGAACAGATGATGTATTTATGTTAGTTGAATTATTTAGATCTTTAATTTTGTTACGGAAAAAGTGGAGGAATTCCTCACAGACTTCAGTAGAAGAGGTAGTTGGGCCAGATGCGGGTTCGATTAGTTTATTAACTACAGAGAACAGAACCCTTTGGTTATCGTGGCCACTTTCTATTATTCTGCCATAATGGGTGTTCTTGGCAGCAGTTAGTGTTTCTCTGTAAGCTCTTTGGTGGTCAAAGAAAGCCTGGATGTCCACGTGAGGCCAGACTTACGTGACATTCCCTCAAGGCGTCGGCCAGCTGCTTTCATAGATCACAATTCTGAATTATACCGAGGAGCTGAACGCTTAAAGGAAACCTCCTTATGTTTTAAAGGAGCTGTTTTATCTAATGCTGAGTTGTAGTGGTCAACAAGGCTATCTAGTGTTGATGGAATAGGTGAAGACAGTAAAAGATCAGAAATGGATCCAGAGAGGGCAGAGGGACAGATATTTTTAAGGTTTCTGTAAGAAATTTGTCGTTTACAGGTAAGAGGAGGGAAAGGCAGTGAAACAGTGAAAAGTACTGCTTTATGGTCAGAGAGTCCCAAATCAGTGCTGTAAATGTTGGCAACAGATAGTCCAGATATGCAGATCAGGTCCGGTATATGACCGCCAGAGTGGGTTGGAAAACCAACATGTTGTGTCAAGTCAAAGCAGTCCAGTAAGGATAGGAATTCATTTCTCAGTTTAGATGTGGGAATGTCAATATGGATGTTGAAATCACAGAGAAGGATAATTCTCTGAGAGTAAGAGTTTAGGTGGGTCAAAAGTTCAATCAGATCGGATAAGAAGGATGCATTGTATTTTGGGGGACGATAAAGAACAATGAGTAAGACAGGACCTGATTTCATATTAGTTTAAGAGCCAGGCACTCAAAAGACAATGGACAGTCAATTGGGATTCGTTTAATGTTTAAGTCCACTCTGACAATTACTGCAAGTCCACCGCCTTGTCTTGAGCTTCGAGGCTCTGAGTGGAAAGTGAAACCAATTGGAGTCGCCTCTGTGAGAGCCGCAAATTCGTTTGGTTTTTGCCAAGTCTCCGTTAGACACAGAATATCAAGTTTGGTGTCAGTGACGAGTTCTGACAGCACCAATGCTTTGCCATTAAGAGATCTCGAGTTAAACAGTGCAATGTTAGTTCATGAGGCTTCTTTCTGCACAGAGCCGCAATCAGGGTTTATTTCCACATAATGCAAATTTGGCACACTGATACTTCTATTTCCAGGGTCCTGTGAAGGACGGAGTATTCCTGAGCAAATGCTGCCGGTGGTCTTTTCATTCGCAGCCCGGCGGTGGCGGTGACCTGACCCGCGATGTATATATTTCGGATGCTGCAAAATACCAGCGTCTTTTAGGATATTGCAGTCAGACCATTTGCTCTGGACAAACTGTTTAATAAGACGGAGTTTGTCATGAGAGTATTTTAGCGTGATACTGGGCAATACTTATCTGAATAGCAGTGGAGAAGCAGCACAGCACAGCGGACCGGTAGGACAGGCGGGTGTGGTAGTGTAGGTGAGCGGCGATAGCAAAGCAGCAGAAAGCGTAGCAGGAGGAGGTAGCAGGATTTGGAGGTTCCAATACACAGCCACAAGGAGTGACGCTTGGTAATTTCAGGTGTGATCAACCCGGAGCCAAAAGCCAGATTAGTATGAACATCAGATCTCACAGGTGGCGCAGTGGTAGTGCTGCTGCTTTGCAGTAAGCAGACTGTGGAAGATTGTGGGTTCGGTTCCTCCCTGTGTGGACAGCGCTTTGAGTACTGAGAAAAGCACTATATAAATGTAATGAATTATTATTATTATCTGATCAGTTCCCAGTCATAGAGTGCTGTAAGATGAAACGGGAGCAGATCAGCATAGCGAATTTAATATAATCACGGAGACAGATCATCCCGAGGTCCTAGATTGCCAGGTACAAAGAAATGTTCGTAGGTCTCGTCTCATGATCCATAGACTATGTTCATCCATATTCAGGACAGTTTTTATAACCGGACTCAAGTTCACAATCATTCAGTTTATCAGTCATTTTGTTATTCGTGTTGGGGCAACGGAGGGTTTTGTTGTATTTATATATGGTGGTGTCTTGTTGTTGTGGTGGTGGTGGGATATTTATATTTTATATCTTTCTTTCTATTTTTGCATTTGTCTTGTTGTTTCATTTAATACATTTAATCAGTTTAATTTTACATACCTGCTTTTGTGTGCTTATATTTACACCGTCGATTGTGGGGGGAAAAGTGTAATTTGTTAGAGGTACGGCTTGATAGTGAGATTTAACCTCAGTAAATCATCCAGGCCACAGGTCTTGGAGGTGTAGCTGCCAGCTGGGTACGGGGTCGGCCGTTACATAAGTGGTGCCCTCTCTGAGGAATCTTAATAAATATCTATCGCTGTCTGCCTTTAAACATTTCCCCGATTAACAACATGTCTGTAGTGCGTGCAGAGCAGGACGACACCATTGCTTCGCCGCGGTGTGATGATGGAGTAGCCGGGGCGCGGCACGTCACGGTCAGAGCGTGTTCAGCGGTGCGGGAGGTGGTGGATTCCTTGCAGTCGCTGTACCTTGAAGATCACCATGGACCTGAGGAGGAATGCCTGGAGGATGTCTCGCCTCCGTGGGAAGACCGGACGCAACAACTGACCCGGCTGGATGAGAACGTCCGCGTGGTTGCTGAAAGTGCACTCGGGCGCGAAGATGCCTTGCGGGCTCGCATCAGCAGCTCTCAGGAGGAAATAAAAGAATACAGTAATCCCTCGCTATATCGCGCTTCGCCTTTCACGGCTTCACTCCATCGCGGCCAAGAAGAACATTAAAGACTGGGGGTCTTTTCGTCGATCTTTCCTCGCGGCTTTTCTTCCAGAAGATTATGAATCCGAACTGGAGGACAAGCTGCGATCCATGGTGCAACTGCCTTCGCAATCCATCCAGGACTTCGCCTATGAATATCGGGCTTTGTGTTTGAAGTGGCGGCCGGCTATCTATATTACTAAACCACAGTTTAATTTATGCACGGCGGACGCACCGAGATGCATGCGCACTGCGCTGCGGCGCCCCAGAGTCAAACGCAGTGGCTTCCCAGAGTCAGTAGGTGGTGCCCAAACAACACAACCTGTACACTACAATAAGGTCTAACCCACTGTGCCAGTAATATAGCTCACATAACGGTCACTGGGTTTTGTCGGCAAAGGCAATGGACTCACGTCTCCACAAAACGAAACCGCTTTAGTACACATATGCTTATGTAATTAAATGACATTTCCCCAGACGCACCCACCCTCCATGATATGTCATCCATCCAAATATCAGACGAAACAGAAACTGATTGCCATTCTTGGATTTACGATTCTCTAGAGAATCACGGGCTTACTTGTGTCTGAAGAAGAGGTGGCCCGCCGCATCCTTAATGCCTGTAACCCGCGGTTAGCTGGGGGTCTCAGGGGAGTGGTGAGGTCGGTGGAAGACCTGGTGAAGGTGGGCTCGCAAGTGGAACGGGACTGGGGAAACTCAAAAACGTACTGGAACAAAGTACAAGCCAGTACACGAGAAGCCCAGCCCCTAAAACCCCAGCGAGCCAAACCTTGCTGGTCGGAAGCCGATCTCGCCATCATGCAAGTGAGTACGTCCCTGCTGATCGTCCCAGTGAAGCTGCGGGGGTGGCAAGTGGATGCGGTGGTGGATACAGGGAGCCATCACACCTTAATCCGCTCAAGCATGTGGAAGAAGATTAGCCGACCGACAGACAACTTAACATCTGCCCCGTCTGTCCGATTTGTTTTGGCAGATGGGAGTGAACACAGAGCCCTGGGCAAAGTCCCCTTGAGGTACAGTGTACTCTCCACCACCTGGGAAATGGTATGTCCTGGATGACCGGCACCTGTCCGTCACATTACTCCTTGGGCTGGATTCTTTAACCGCCATGAGGATGACCATCCATCTCAGTCCCAGGGTGCATATGGTGCGGGGGGAAGGGGTATGCAAATTCATACATAAATCAAAAGAAGATCTGGGCTCAGAATTCATTGGTTTTTACGCGGCAGTGAGGAGTAACGCTGGCACCTCGGCAGCAGCCCCTGTGGAGGAACAGCCCGAAGAGGTGAGGCCGGTGCTGAAGAAGTGGGCCGAGGTGTGGACTGAGAAATTAGGAGTCGCCCGTGGAGTTACCCACGTGATCCACACCTCGGACAAAGTTCCAATAAGGCATAGAGCCTACCGCGTTTCTCCACTAAAGAAGGGCATAATTAAAGAACATCTTGATCGAATGCTTGCCGAGGGAATAATCAAACCATCTTCCTCCTCCTGGGTGTCCCCTGTGGTCCTTGTGAAGAAGACGGATGACACCTATCGTTTCTGCATGGACTACAGGGGGGTTAACGGAAAGATGAGCCTGGACGCATATCCCATGCCCCTGGTTCATGAGATTCTGGAGTCACTGCATGGAGCTGCAGTTTTCAGCACACTAGACCTCCGCAGTGGCTATTGGCAGGTGCCGATGGACGAGGGGAGTAAGAGGAAGACGGCAGTCATCACCCCTGAAGGCTTGTTCCAGTTCAAAGTCATGCCTTTTGGGCTTAAAAATGCTGAGGCCACCTTCCAGCGGCTCATGGAGCAAGTCCTGAGGGGGTTGATAGGCAAGATCTGCTTTGTTTATATCGACGACGTGATTGTTTACTCCCCTTCTATTAAACAACATCTCCAGGACTTGGACACCATCTTCCACCGATTTCATCAAGCGCACCTCACGCTGAACACGAAGAAGTGTACCTTCATTCAACCCCACATCCGCTTCCTTGGGCACATTCTTTCATCTGAGGGGGTCGCTGTTGACCCCGAGAAGACCTTAGCCATCCGAGACTACCCCACGCCCACGGAGTTGAAATCTTTACAACGTTTCCTTGGGTTAGTGGGGTGGTATCACAAGTTCATTCCCAGGATGGCTGAAATATTGGCTCCCTTGAACTACTTAAGAAAAAAAGATGTCCCGTGGGAGTAGACAACGGAGTGCCAGGACGCGGTCGAGCGACTAAAGAGCCACCTTCAAGAGCCTCCCGTTCTGGCCCAGCCAGATCCGCAGCTCACTTTCCAGGTACAAACAGATGCCAGCAACCTGGGGCTTGGCGCCGTGCTCACTCAGAAAATCCACCAGGCTGAACATGTCATCGCTTACGCCTCTCGAGCCTTGCACGGCGCCGAGCTCAATTATTCGACGGCTGAAAAAGAGTGTTTGGCTGTCGTGTGGGCTGTGGAAAAATGGAGACACTATCTGGAGGGGGTTGAATTTGAAGTGTACACAGACCATCACGCTCTGACCTGGGTATTTAATCACCCGAAGACCTCCTCCCGTCTAACCAGGTGGGTACTCCGCCTCCAGAACTTTACTTTCAAGGTGACCTATTGGAAGGGCTGTGGCAATATCGTGCCTGACACTCTGTCCAGGGTGTCAGAGCCACCGGGGATGGTGTGTTTGGCAGAGGCAAAGAAGATGGTCCTCCCACTGCCAAGAAGCCTTGAAGACCTGGCTCAAACACAAGCCACCAGTCCATTCTGCCAGAACATCAGGGAGGGACTGGAGCAACAGCGTACCGACCGGGTACACTTCGAGGACCTCCAGGGGGTTCTGTACAGGACCACTCCATCCTCCCTTGGGGGTCTGCAACACCAACTAGTGGTCCCGGAAGAGCTCATCCCTGACTTTCTGAGTCATTATCATGACAGTCCTCTAGGTGGTCACCTTAGAAGGACAAAAACTTTACTGAAGATCCTGGGGGCTGCGTGGTGGCCGTCTGTCCGGAAAGACGTAACCTGCCAGCAGCTCAAAAACCCACCTGATAAACCGGCAGGATTTTTACAATCGACAATCGCTGATGGACCGGAGGAGACTTCGGGAGTCGACCTGATGGGGGCATTTCCTGTTACCAGCTCGAGGAAAACCGTCCTGATGGTGGTGATCGATTATTTTTCGAAGTGGGTGGAGCTGTTTGCATTAACAGACGCTAAAACCAACAAGATCTGCTCCACCCTGAAGAACGAAATCTTCACCCGCTGGGGGGTGCCGAAGAACATCGTCTCAGACTGGGGTCCGCAGTTCACGAGCTCTGTATTAGATGAACTTTATACAGCCTGGTTAGTGAAGAAAAACCTGACAACAGCTTACCATCCCCAGGCCAACATGACAGAGCGAGTGAACCGGACCCTGAAGAACATGATCGCCTCCTATGTGGGTGAATGCCATCAGGATTGGGATAAATGGCTCCCCGAGCTCCAGTTTGCCCTGAACACCGCTGTGCATGAAGCCACAGGTGAGACACCTGCTTTGGTTGCGCTGGGCAGACAGCTAAAGGGCCCGCTTGACCGACTCCTTCCCAGAGCCCCTAGTCCAGAAACCACCAGCTACAGTAATTTATTTAAAATGGAGGAATTACGGTGGAGAATCCAACAGAGGATGGTGAGTTCGACATCCAGACATGCCAAGTTGTATAATGCCTGGCGTAAGGAAGCGCACTTTCAGCCGGGTGATTTGGTCTGGATTACAGCTCACCATCTCTCGGATGCCAACAAAAGGTTCTCCGCCAA
This sequence comes from Erpetoichthys calabaricus, assembly GCF_900747795.2. Classification (NCBI taxonomy): domain Eukaryota; kingdom Metazoa; phylum Chordata; class Cladistia; order Polypteriformes; family Polypteridae; genus Erpetoichthys; species Erpetoichthys calabaricus. The sequence continues at coordinate 1,824,450 of NC_041406.2, forward strand.
GCTAGCGCCTAAATGGTTAGGTCTGGCCAAAATCATATATCAAATGGGTCCAGTTAATTTCCAGATTCAAAGGGGTATCGGCACTGACTCCAAGCTAGACACCATCCATGTGGCCAATCTCAAGGCGTACTTTGGCCCTCCCTTGTCCAAGGTTGCTACATAGTTAGTGTTGTCAAATGTCAGTACTGAGTGCGTCTCTCGTTTCCATTGTCCCATTTGCTGTTTATTAGTGAATGCCTTCCCCATAAAGGGGGACGGATGATAGAAGGAGACCACAGCCACAAACCTGGAACACACCTGTTCATCATTATTAATCAATTACAGCCGTCACAAGGACTATTTAAGTAAAAAGAGAGAGAGGAGAAGGAGACCATTCGTTTTCAACCACGTATCAGCTTATTTGCTGTTATTTCACATTGCGCCTTTTCACCCGTTTGCTTTTCATTTTGCCAGACTTTCTTTCATCCTTCATCTGCTGAGACCCTGGGGTCAATTCATCATCCACCATACGCCGAGGAATCACGGTGAGGTTGTTCCAATTGCCAGGAAAATCGAACAATGCATTTATCTCTAGTTCAGTCATCCGTATTCAGGACAGTTTTTATAACCGGACTCAAGTTCACAATCATTCCGTATTTCATTCATTGTTGTTATTCGTGTTGTGTGTTTATATGTTACAGGGGCAACGGAGGGTTTTGTTGTATTCATATATGGTGGCATCTTGTTGATGTGGTGGTGGGATATTTATATATGTTTATCTTTCTATTTTTGCATTTGTCTTGTTGTTTCATTTAATACATTTAATCAGTTTAATTTTACATATCTGCTTTTGTGTGCTTATATTTACACCGTCGATTGTGGGGGGAAAAGTGTAATTTGTTAGAAGTACGGCTTGATAGTTTAGATTCATCTCAGTAAATTATCCAGGCCACAGGTCTTGGAGGTGTAGCTGCCGGCTGGATACGGGGTTGGCCGTTACAGGGTAAGGTTGAGCATCTGTCCCGTGCAGGATTTACCTGAACCACCCCAACTGGCCACTCTCGATGTGGAGGGTAAACGGCTTTGTTACAAGCCTCTCCCAGATGTCTGCCCTTCTCACCCTATCTCTAAGGAAGAGACCCCACCACCCTGCGGAGAAAGCTCATTTCAGCCACTTGCCCCCACCATCTCATTCTTTTGGTCATTACCCAGAGCTCAGGACCACAGGTGAGAGTGTAAGGACGTAGATCAACTGGTAAAGTGAGAGTTTCACCTTCTGCAATGTGGTGTTCTCTGCCTGTTCCAGTCATTCTTTATGCAGCTTTCAGTGCGTTCAAGATACTGCTGGAAGAATTATTACAAGAACCAGAAAGTATGAACACATACGTAACTCCAGTTCTTAAATCCTTACAACGACTCCCAGCTTAGGGCTGATTTCAAAGCCTTAAATGGCTGAGGTTCTGCTTACTGATCTGAACTTACCATTACTTCCAAACCTGAGTGCACACTGAGATCTCAAGATGCCAGTCTGCTTAATGGTGGAGGTCGAGCTTTTAGTTATAGGGCCCCAAAGCCATGGACTGATCTGCCTGCTAATATAAGAGGTGCGCCCTCAGTCTCGGGCTGAAGACGTGTGGTTTTAGTCTGGCATACCCTGACTAGAGCTGCTGACCAGCTGTGAATACTGCATTTCTGTTTGTTAGCCATTTGCACAGAAACAGAAGTATCACAAACTGTTACTAGATCTCCTCTGTTCTGGTTTTCTTCTCAGTATTCTGATGTGGTGCCACTGGCTGCTCTCCTGTCCATGGAAGAGTCACCTGAGATGAAGCAGGACTGGAATCATTTGATTGGACAGCCCAGCAGTGACTCCGCTACAGAATGACCAGGTAGGTGGCCAGCTGGCTGAGGTTTCCTGAACTCTCACTGCGTCTAACTTTGACTTTTACAAATTGAATCTCCTCCATTTTTAACTGGCGATAGTCCACCAATTAATTAATGGACAGATGCTGTTGGTTTCAATTCGTGGTAATCGGTTCCAACTTTGTTTTCTGGGTGTTTTAACAAATTGGTATCTTTTAGAAGTACTAATTGTTTTTTTAGTAATTAGTACATTCCATACTTACATTTTACATGAGAATTTGTCACTGTGCTCAGCTCCTGCACTCAGTAAAAGGCGCTATACAAAAACAAATTGTATTGAGTTGTGTTGGACAAGTCCAAGGAGGTGATGCTGAAGTTTTATAACTCGCTGGTGAGGCTTCATCTGGAATTCTGTGTGCAGTTTGGGTCTCCAGGCTATAGAAAGGACATAGCAGCTCTAGAAAAAGTCCAGAGAAGAGCGACTAGGATGACTCAGGGCTACAGGGGATGAATTAGGAGGAAAGATGAAAAGAGCTGAGCCTTTACAGGAGATGAAGAGGAGACCTGACTGAAGTGTTTAAAACGATCAATGGAATTAGACCAGTGGATCGAGACGGTGACTTTAAAATGAGTCCATCAAGAACACGGGGACACACTTGGAAACTTGTTAAGGGGAAATTTTGCAAAAATATTAGGAAGTTTTTCTTCACAGAGAGAACCACAGACACGTGGGATGATAAGTGACCAAGTAGAGTGGTGTACAGTAGGACTTTAGGGACCTTCAAAACTCGACTTGATGTTATCTTGGAAGAACTGAGTAGATGGGACTGATGAGGTTTGTTGGGCTGAATGGCCCGTTCTCCACAAAATGTTTCTAATGCAATTCAGTGCTGGGGGCTTAAAGTCCGTTTATATGAAGCCTGTCTATAATGAGCGCTACTCCAGAGTGCTTTGCACTCACGTTTCAGTTGTTTTAACATTTTATACAACGTAAAGAGCAGTTTGTGAATATTGGACACCCAGCACAAACTTTGATGCCAGCAATAGGACCCGTGCCAGTTATCAGCTTCACTATGCCACGTGCACCCAACACCATCATAGGCGTGTCAGTCCTGTTGTCAACACGCAGCTCCAGCCTTGTTCAGCTCAAGTCTCACTTCTTGTCATCTCAAATCAGTGGCAGTGATAGAAGAGCAGCAAGACATGAGGGGGAGTCAAGCTAAAGTCAGAAAATGGACCGAACCGTCACAAAACCGATAAGGTCATTTCTCAATGGAGTGTCCACCCTTCTCAATGCACTTGTGCCACCTGCCTGGCAGTACCCAGATTCAAGCAGAATAAAAGGTTTTGTCTTGTCCTCGCCAACCTCTCGTGCACCGCTTTCTTCATCTCATCATCTGTCTTGAATCAATGACCACCCAGATGATTTTTTTTTTTTTTAGTGGTCCAAAAAGGTGGAAATCGCACTGTGCCAAATCTGCCGAATAAGGAAGATGTGGCGATACCTCAAACTTCAGTTTCCCCAGACAAGCCTTGGCGTTCTTGGCAGTGTGTGTGTAGGCGGGCATTGTCTCATCCTTGAGACAGCAGTCCCCACAGCTTGGATCGAATAGCAGGCTTCACAGTGGACATCCTGAGGGTTCGCGGGATCCCCTCGAGGTTGCTGGATATCATGGCCAGCCTGTCCACTGGTACTGTGTGTGCTGTGCAGAGTGGAGGCAGAATCTCTGTGTTTTTCCCAGTTGATTCTGGGGTCCGTCAGCAGTGTGTTCTGCTCCTACTCTGTTCAAAGCTAACATGGACTGGGTGTTGGGTAGGGTCGTGGGGTCCAGTGACTGGGGGGCATCAGCTGGTGAAGAGAGATTCATGGATCTTGACTCTGCTGACGATGCTGTGATCTTCAATGGAGGCTCTGATCAGGGGTCTCGAGAAACTGAGTGACTGGGCTTGCGAGGGTCCTGATAAAAACCAACATCCAGGTCTTTAATGAGCTCTTGGGCACGGCCATCAGCAACAACAACATTTATTTCTATAGCACTTTTTCATACAAAAAAGTAGCTCAAAGTGCTTTACATAATGAAGAAAAGAAAAATAAAAGACGAAATAAGAAATTAAAATTAGACAACATTAGTTAACATAGAATGTTATAAGTAAAATATGGATTGAACAAACAAGTAAGCACATATGTAAGCTTTTAAATGTCACTATGAAGCAGAATGGAAAATGAAAATCTTTCCCTCTTTTCAAAGTAGCACAATGCTTTCCTTGGTAAAACACATGAAGCACATACTGTCCATGAAATCACTGTATGTACAGTAGTATAATGTGCAGAGTAAAGCTCACCAAAAAAGCTTGGATTTGATTTCTAAACCTTGAAATTAAAACACAAATGAGGCTTAGACAGATTATAAGCAAAAGTCAGGGAAGGATCTAAAGCAAGAAATCTCAGAAAACAAAGCATCGTACCAGAACAAGTGTCTTCTGGTGTGGCTAGTCTCTTCTTAATATGTACAGGTGCTGGTCATAAAATGAGAATATCACGACAAAGTTGATTTATTTCAGTAATTCCATTCAAAAAGTGAAACTTGTATATTCGATTCATTCATTACACACAGACTGATGTATTTCAAATGTTTATTTCTTTTAATGTTGATGATTATAACTGACAACTAATGAAAGTCCCAAATTCAGTATCTCGGAAAATTAGAATATCAATTAAGACCAATGCAAAAAAAGGATTTTTAGAAATGTTGGCCAACTGAAATGTCTGAACATGAAAAGTATGAGCATGTACAGCACTCAATATTTAGTTGGGGCTCCTTTGGCCTGGATTACTGCAGCAATGTGGCGTGGCATGGAGTCGATCAGTCTGTGGCACTGCTCAGGTGTTATGAGAGCCCATGTTGCTCTGATAGTGGCCTTCAGCTCTTCTGAATTGTTGGCTCTGGCGTATTGCATCTTCCTCTTCACAATACCCCATAGATTTTCTATGGGGTTAAGGTCAGGCGAGTTTGCTGGCCAATCAAGAACAGGGATACCAGGGTCCTTAAACCAGGTACTGGTAGCTTTGGCACTGTGTGCAGGTGCCAGGTCCTGTTGGAAAATGAAATCTGCATCTCCATAAAGTTTGTCAGCAGCAGGAAGCATGAAGTGCTCTAAAACTTCCTGGTAGACGGCTGTGTTGACCTTGGACCTCAGAAAACACAATGGACCAACACCAGCAGATGACATGGCACCCCAAACCATCACTGACTGTGGAAACTTTACACTGGACCTCACGCAACGTGGATTCTGTGCCTCTCCTCTCTTCCTCCAGACTCTGGGACCTTGATTTCCAAAGGAAATGCAAAATTTACTTTCATCAGAGAACATAACTTTGGACCACTCAGCAGCAGTCCAAAGGCGAGATGCTTCTGACGCTGTCTCTTGTTCAAGAGTGGCTTGACACAAGGAATGCGACAGCTGAAACCCATGTCTTGCATACGTCTGTGTGTGGTGGTTCTTGAAGCACTGACTCCAGCTGCAGTCCACTCTTTGTGAATCTCCCCCACATTTTTCAATGGGTTTTGTTTCACAATCCTCTCCAGGGTGCGGTTATCCCTATTGCTTGTCCACTTTTTTCTACCACATCTTGTCCTTCCCTTCGCCTCTCTATTAATGTGCTTGGACACAGAGCTCTGTGAACAGCCAGCCTCTTTAGCAATGACCTTTTGTGTCTTGCCCTCCTTGTGCAAGGTGTCAATGGTCGTCTTTTGGACAACTGTCAAGTCAGCAGTCTTCCCCATGATTGTGTAGCCTACAGAACTCGACTGAGAGACCATTTAAAGGCTTTTGAGTTAATTAGCTGATTAGAGTGTGGCACCAGGTGTCTTCAATATTGAACCTTTTCACAATATTCTAATTTTCCGAGAGACTGACTTTGGGACTTTCATTAGTTGTCAGTTATAATCATCAACATTAAAAGAAATAAACATTTGAAATACATCAGTCTGTGTGTAATGAATGAATCTAATATACAAGTTTCACTTTTTGAATGGAATTAGTGAAATAAATCAACTTTGTCATGATATTCTCATTTTATGACCAGCACCTGTACTGTAACCAATGCCATTTCATAAGTTGCATAGGTTTGTTTCCATATAGATGGACAATGCTACTACTCCATCACCATCTTAAATATTACCAGAAATTGTATTGTTACATATAGTGTAGAAGTAGTGGCATGGGATTAGAAACAATGCCATTTGTAGCAACAAAAACGCAATGGTTCTAAAGTGATGTCATCAACAAAATAAAAAGAAATAAAATGGTGTAGACAAGGCGCTATATAAGTGCCTGACCCGGCACAGAAGGACACAGAGGCACGTATAAAATCAATGGACTTTTTATTTTCTTCTCCCGTGGGTGCACGTCTTCTCCATGACCCACAGGTAATACACAGTCCCACAAAACACAAGTCCACAACAACAACAGCACTCTTTCCTCTTCTCCCACCACTCCTCCACAAGCTTAGTCCTCCTTCCTCCCAACTCTGGCTCTTCGAGTGGTGGTGGCTGGCCCTTTTTATGCCCCACCCGGAAGTATTCCAGGTGCTTGATCACCTGGGCCTAATTGCATTTCCGGGTGGGGCTGAGGAATTGACCAGCCGGGCTGCCAAGTCCATGCAGCTCCCCCTGACGGCCATCCGAGCCCCCAACGAGGCTGTGGAGGACTCCATGTCCCATGGAGCCATGCGCCAGGAAGGGGGAATCATCGTCCGCTAGGGAGGTTGCCACCAAGCGTCCCGGGGGAGGTATTGAGCTGCCCATGGTGGCTCCCCCGGAATAGATGCAGCAGGAGCGTCCCTGCCGGGCATGGGACCCGGCTGTCCTTCACAATGGAAAGATTCATTGAGAAGATAAAGTAAAAATAATCTTGAAAACAAAGCACTAAGATTCATGACAATTTGTTTGCACCACATATTTTTAAAAAGTTGTATACTGTATATTAATATGTGGGCGGCACGGTGGTGCAGTGGGTAGCGCTGCTGCCTCGCAGATAGGAGACCCGTCTGGGTTCGCTTCCCAGGTCCTCCCTGCGTGGAGTTTGCATGTTCTCCCCGTGTCTGCGTGGGTTTCCTCCCACAGTCCAAAGACATGCAGGTTAGGTGGATTGGCGATCCTAAATTGGCTCAAGTGTGTGCTTGGTGTGTGTTTGTGTGTGTCCTGCGGTGGGTTGGCACCCTGCCCAGGATTGGTTCCTGCCTTGTGCCCTGTGTTGGCTGGGATTGGCTCCAGCAGACCCCTGTGACCCTGTGTTCGGATTCAGCGGGTTGGATAATGGATGGATGGATGAATATTAATATGTTGTACTAATTGAAAACTTACAAGTGTAATCATAAAATAAACATACTAGCAACATTTCATTAATATCTCTTTCTTTAATACACTCCCAAAAATGGAAAAAGATTGAGAGACACTTTTTGTTTTGCTTCTGTAACAATTGCTTAATCAAAGAATGAACTGTCACTAAAACAAAGAGATTAACACTGTAAACTGAGATGAAGTAATGAAAGGCTGTGAACATCAACCAGAAATCTTTAAACACTTAGCGCTAAACACTGAGAATGTTCGCGGGTTCAGTCCTTAGATTTTGGATGTGGTACTGCATGTTGTGTGGGATTATAAAGCAGACCATCATGATACATCACACAGAGCTGCAAGTACTGGAAAGTCAGTAACAAAATGCTAAAGCTTTAAATTGATTTTTGTGATGAACGTAACATTAAACAGTAGAAATATTTATCACAAACTAAATTACCTGTACATAACACATACATACACGGTACATTGATAAATTCTTTGGGGTTTTAATCTCCCAAATGATCTATAACTGAAGAATGTTAGAAAAAAAGTTATTTGACAAAAAAAAACTATAAAGTGTGCCAATTCACGACAGCTGAGGCGTGCTAAAGAATTCATTCATATTTCCTGCTGTACTCAAATACTTGTACAAAAAAAAAAAAGCAATGTAAGTTTAGCAGATAAAAAGAAAGTAGAAAGCTGAGTCATACACTTACCAACTCAGCAGTGTGTCTGTCTGTCTGCGGAGAGAGTGTCAACCTCGTCATCGAGAGGTTTACTGACCTCAGCAGTGACATTCATGTCTCTGGTGACTCTTTCTGTGAAGTCAGTAGACGGATTGGGAGACCATGAGGGGTCACGAGGTCACTAAAAGGGGTGTGTGGCGCTCTCGATATCTGCAAAAGGACAAAGGTCCAAGTCTTTAGAATCCTGGTGCTCCCAATATGGTTGTGAGACATGGACGCTATCCAGTGACCTGAGATGAAGACTGGACTCCTTTGGTACGGCGTCTCTCCGGAGAATCCTTGGGTATCGTTGATTTGACTTTGTGTTGCTCATGGAGTCCCGAATGAGGCACATGACCTGCATTGTGGGGGGGGTGTCAGTTACAGCACTACAGCCATGTGGCGCGATCCTCATTGTTGAGGACCTGAGTGGCTGGACCAGACCAAGGGGTCACCCACGTAACACCTGGCAGCAGCAGATAGAGGGTCATTTCCAGAGGGTGTCTGCCTAGGGGGTTGCCAACCGGGATCCCGAGTTGTTTCATTGTGTGACTTGACTTGACTTGACAGTGGTCTCCAGCAAGTCACAGTAACTTGCATTAGTGACTGTAGTGCCCCTTGGCATGTAGTGTTTGACATGTAGTTTTGAGCAGTGGCGAGGACAAGACAATACCTGCTGTCCCAGACTAAATCCATGCACTCTTCAAGTTAATTTTGCTATTTCTCCACAAAGTACTTTTATGTATCTATCATCATACATATGTGACTGGAGACCACCTTCCTGGCTCTAGTAAGGTAAGCCAGGACACCCCGAGACCCCGAGACGCTAACATCCTCTTCTCTTTCCCCCGTAGCATTGAATGTCTGTCTAAGGACAGCACCTGGCCCTGCCCATAATGCTCTGAGGACACCCCGCCCCTTCCAGTGCCAACAATGTAAAAAGGTGCCGTCCAAGGGATGTGGCATGACTGTTTGACCCGCTTGAGAGGAGGACAGAGTTTCGAAGCCAACTGTTAAGAGCCAGATTTACGTTTCGATTTGGCCGCTGCAAGGTCAGCCGGCTGCTGCTCCAACCCTTTGCCTACCTGCTAGTCTGCTTTCCCGGGCACATTATGATATCTAGTGACTTATTGTATTATTTGTTCTGTGAGTCTGAATTTTTTTTATGTTTCTGTTGCTGTGGGCATCTCAATTTCCCATTGAGGATTAATAAAGTTTATATAATCTAATAACAGCATTCTCACTTTGTCAGATGTTGCCAGCCTATGCCATTTATATTCCCTTTTGTCACCAGCATCAACCCCATTACGGCACTCATCCGCCTTTTTATATCGGTGGCATGTTATCCAAAGCCAATGCCTTAATAACTTTGTGACCATCTAGTACCAGTGCAGCTATGTTGGCCTACTTACAACATGTCGACCAGTGCCAGGCTATGTCTGCATCAGCTTTGATGTGTCAGCCCAGTCATCAACAGAATAACGTGCCAGCCTCTCTGTGGTATCCAGTAGCTGTATCACCCTCTCTGTATGAGAAACATCCAGTCTCCCAGTGCCCACTATTACTAATGCTGAACACCATCTCCCCCATGGCGAGGATCAGCATCTTTATGTCGGTGCCAGCCTTTTTTTTTTTTTTTTTTTTTATTTTGGCGTCCAAAGCCAGCACCATACCTTCTAACAGCCGGTGCCTTAATATGTCCCCTATTGTCCCAGACACCCTTTGCTGACCCCCCTCGCTTTCTTCTCTCCTCACTGCCGCCGCGCCGGCCCAGCCGGACTCTCTTCACGCCCCATGTGACGTCACAGCCTGGCGGCCGGATGCTGCTGGGCTTACAGCGCGCGTATGGTGCCCGCCTGCTTCCGGTCGCGTAGGTACCACACCGCTGTTATCCTCCCGCCTCCCGTCACAGCGGACAGCTCTGCTTGCTTAGGATGCAATGGCGTAACGTACCGAGAACTTGCTCTTTTTTAATGGACATTCTGAGCGCACCTTTTGCCGAAAACCGTTAACTCCATCGAGAGAAAGGCTTGTGCAGGCGCTCAGATTCGCGTCGCATCCTCGGAAACTTCAGTGGAGCGCGGCTACAGTACCACCGCGTCTGGGCAATTGGCACTTAGCATGGCCAGTGACAACGAAGGCGACTTTTTCTATTACTTTGCTTACGGAAGCAACCTGCTGAAGGAGAGACTTCTCATGGCGAACCCGTCGGCGAGATTTCACTGCCGAGGAAGATTAAAGGTAAGCGCAACGGCGGCGACAACTCCCGTCAGTGAACCCTCTGTTGCCATGGTGTCGCTGTGCGCACGCGCGTCTCTCTAAACGAGCCTTTCACGTTGGGCTTCTTCGGCTTTAGCAGAATGAGGACTGATGCCTTTGAATCGTGACTTTCAAACTGAACATCTTAGTGAAGAGCTCAGGCGCACAGCTTTATGTACCGATAGGGCAGGAGGACTAAGTGACATACGCAAGGCTTGCTGTCCCGGCCAGCAGTTTTGAGGTTCAAAGTCCAGTTGTCTGTTGAATTGAACAGCCTGCCCACCAGAGAGGCGACCTGGACGGTAACACCGGGGGGGGGCTGTCATGTCTGCAGTAACCGCATGTCATTTTGAGCGCACCATCCGCGTGCTGTTTGCACATTGCGCTTGGGTACAGCTGAGTCCCACCATTAATCTCAACACCGCAGCTGACAGGGTGAATGAGCCCAGTGTGGCCCTGCACTGCATGCTGCTCAGGTACTGTGGGCACTGGCACGGTGGACCCTGAACTAGAATAAGGGCGGTCCCTAAAATGAATGGATATCCATCTCACCGGTGCTCTGTTCATAAAGTTGGTGCCATTTGTCAACAGTTTGGGTTCTTAAGCCCGCAACACAACAATGAATGAATGAGTAAGGTGCCTTGAGCATGGGAAAGGCGCTATATAAATAAAATGTATTATTATTATTATTAAGGTGCACACAATCACACTTTTGAATGTTTGACTGTCAATCTTGTTCTGAACTTTGACTTCATGACATTCACGACAGACTCCCAGCGGTATGGAGACCCAAACACAGCAGACATTTTCAGAGCTGCTTGGTGAAGATTCTTCTAGTTCTCTGACTCTACTAAGCTCCGGAAATGCTGTTGAGACTTTAACTGCACATTATGTTGAAGGTTTACTAATATATAATATAGAAAATCCAAAGTCTGTCTGTCTGTCTGTCTGCTTTTAACTACTTCATGGATTTCAATCGGGCTTTTTTACTATAATTTGCTTGAACATTCTGGATGATTTTGCGCCTTCGCTCATTTCGCTGTGTGTCAGCGCCTGTGGCACCAATTTATTGGCACGAATCCCAGAGTGACGCTGCAGGCCGAGGGACGGGCGCCCTTCCTCACTCATTCGCCAGCTTCAGGGCGTGAGCCTCAACTCCGCTTCGCTAGCAAACGAGAGAACAATTGAATTCAAGTTTGTTTGATATTTAAAATAAAGTGTTAATTAGGTCTTGGGGAGTCTGAGTCCGGATATTCTCTTAAGTGTCTGCCATATTCAAAAGAGAGATTGCAATTCAGATTGTGGATTGTGATTTTGTGTTTAAAGGATCGTGATGTAATTTTTTGGAAAGATCGTCCACCCCTAATTTGACTAATCGAGTTTTCAAATTTATGTAGGATTCAGTAACCCTTTGGCGAGCTACCAGTAGCTCGCAAGCGACGTGTTGGAGACCCCTGATGTAGAAGAAGCTAAACTTTTCCATTTTGGCAACGCACTCTTTTGTTGTCACCATTAAAAAACAAAACAAAAACCCCCTGAGGTTCACGCTGGTCACCTGCCTTTCCTAAGTGGTGCTCTTCAAAGAAAGATTGATCTAAGGGGGTGACAACAATACTTGTGTATGGTCAGAGGTTTTGATGATCTTCTCATTTGTCGCTGTGTCTTTTTCTCTTGCTTCTGTATCCCGGACTTTGTCTTACATGCCCACGAGCCATCGTGCTGCTCATCGCTGTTTATTCAGCATTACGTCTTGCTTGTCTGTGTGTTTCAATGTCCTTTGTTTGTATCGTTTCATGTAAGTGCCTTCTGTGATTTGCTGTCACTGCTCTTCTTCTTTCTGCCATTGATGTGGTTTGAAGCCAGTTTGGCATAAACACACGGGCACAAATTGCTTTGCTGTAGCCTCTCTGCCAGTTTGTGAGAACTTACACGTAACTATAAACTCTGCACACGTATTTGACCATCTTTTCGATTGTCACCATGCATTTGCTGTTCTTGCATTCTGTATTGTGCGCTTGATGCTCAGCAGATGTTGCTGCTCTTCTTCTTCTTTGTCTTCTTACAGTGTTGTTGTGATGTGAGATTTTACCTATAACTTGATAAATATTTTGTATGTCTTTTAAACCAGTTTGGCGAGTGTTTCTTTGCTAAAGTCATTTCTACCCCCGCAAGTAGGCTAAGGTGTACTTTAACATACGGTTTGGGGGTGACAGGTATTAAGATGTTGTATTCCCCCATTGGTCTGAGGTATGGCTGTTTGGAATTGGCTTGTCTCAGAGGCCTTTAAGTACCATGATGTCCTATTGGCTCTCGGGGTTGGACAGAACATCTGTAAATGTATGTGTTTAACCTCACAATCTCTCTCTTGCTAACCTGTGATGATGAAGACAACACAATGAAGAGCACAGTTTAGCAGCCATTTTAAAGAGACATGTGGCTGAAAGCTGAGCTCCAATGATGCCTTAACTAGAGACATTTAAGTAACTACAAGACTGTGTGCCGCCTGAAGTACACATCACCATTTAATCAGGTTGTATGGTTGCCAATATTCAAATATACTTTGCATTTATGTTATTATTTATGAATATTATCAGTAATACATTATTTTATGTGTTACTTAACTTCTGCTTGTCTTTTACTGCATCTAAATGCCTGAGGTTATAGATATAGAAGGGAAGGTGGGGAGAACTTCTATAGTTATAATCCACATTACTAACTGAGAATGGTAAACCGGATGGACGCAGGGACATCCGGCCATGGGCCGTAGTTGCAAAAAGACGTACTGCGCAGGCGCCCCAAGAAATGAGGCGCCGCGAGAGGCGGCCGAGACCACAGAAAAAAGGAGGCAAAGAAATGAGGCACCGCAACCACAGAAAAAAGGAGTCAAACGCAGGCGACGCACGAAACCCATTACACACGAAACTAGCACACAAAAAAAAAGAAGCCGCCCGCGCCCCACAAATCCCACACCCACCTCCAAGCCCCCCCCCCCCCCCACAAGCAACGGACGGGACACACACAAAGAGGAGGATTCAACAAGCCCCTGGCACACAAAAAGAAAGAAGACGCTCGCGCCCCACCAATCCCACCACCCCCTCCAAGCAACATCCCCCCCCCTCCTCAGACGCCGGCAAAGCACACAGCGCCGCACAAATCCAATTGCACACGAAACGGGACGCACACAAAGAGGAGGATTCAACAAGCTCCTAGCACACCAAAATAAAGAATCCGTGACCGCCACACCAAGCCCATTAGAGACGAAACGGGACAGACTACGGACATGGCACACGAAACGTTCACAACAACGACGAATCAGACCCACAAACACACTAACATCAATAAGAAGTGACACCCAAAGCCCCATTTCTAAAGGAACCGTCCGTATTAAACATACGTCATCTTAACACCTTCACACTATGCACCATACGTGGATCTCCTTACAATGAAGCACTATTAACCGTTCAACTGCAGAAAAGGCTCCATATTAACAGTGAGTGCGATCCTCCTTATTACTTATCCATATTTCTCATGCTGAAGAACAAACAAGTCATGAATACACGATGACAGGTACAAAACGATACGGCTCGGATAACGGGACCAAATGCACGAACCCGCAGGAAAAAACAAAATACACGGCGGCACATACAACGCGCTTCTGAAACTCCGGGAGAAAAAATGTCTCGGCTCCAAAAACGCAAAGCTCAACTAACACAGTTACAGAGACGTGCCCAAATGGACAGACACACTGAACGTAGACGCATATAGTGTGTGTCTCAAAGTGCTGCATCGAAACAGACACGAGTTCAAACCGAAAGACCTCGCGTCTCAGACATACAAAAAATGGGAGCGAAGAGACAGCATAAATGAATGCAGACGTCTACAACGTGCATGTGAACTGCCGGAAAACAAGCAAGCAAGGCTCCAAAAACAGAAAGCTCAACTGACCGACATACAAAAACGGACAAGGCTCGATACAAACAATGCACGACGTAGACTGAAACGGACTTTCGCACAGCACAGGCGAATCGATTACACCTCCAAAATAGCACGTCCCAAATACTGGACATGCAACAACGCGCCTCTCAAACGCCACAAGCAAAACCTGCCCGTTGCGGACATCAACGCCAGACACCTGCTAAACGCTTGCGCCACTTAGCTGAGAACGCGTTCTATAATGAGTCCACTATTGAGGAAAATTCATTGGGATTAATGGATGTCATTTGCAATCATTGTCATTCACTTAACTTCCCTGAAGAAACAACTGGCAATACAAGTAATGAATTTACACGTTGTTGTCAAAAGGGTCAGATTAGACTGCCTCCTTTACATTCATATCCTGAATATCTACAGAAGCTTCTAACTAACGATGTACCTGAAAGTAAAAACTTTATGAACTGCATTACATCCTACAATAGTTCATTTGCTTTTGCATCTACCGGAGTACATATCAGGCCACCAAAAGGCAATGGCCCATACTGCTTTTGCATATGTGGACAAATATTGCATCGCATTGGAACAGTGCACCCTGAAACAAATCAACAACGCAAATATGACACACAATGTTATTCAAGCAACAGTTCTTACAGGATCACATGCTAACATACTGTTCTCATTCCTAGAATTGACCTTACGAGTTCTGACCTAGAATTACCTTTTACATTGAAACGCCGACAGTTCCCCATTAAACCTGCATTTGCCATGACCATCAACAAATCACAAGGACAAACCATGGACAAGGTTGGCATCTACCTCTCTGAGCCCGTTTTTGGACATGGACAACTTTATGTTGCCTTCTCACGTGTTCAACGTTCATCTGATGTTAAAGTTAAAGTTATAAATGCTCCATGCCAAGGAAGACTCATTCAAGGACAAGACACCATCTTTACTACTAATGTTGTGTACAAAGAAATATTCCAATAAACCATTACACTGTGCCAAACACTGTATTGTTTGCTTTCTATATGCATCATCCACACCTGCACACTATTCTATATCTCATTCATACATCTCACTCTTTGTCATGCCCCAACGCCAGGGGTTGGCGAGCGGAGCCCCCTAGTACCTTATAAACAGTGGTAAGTCTGTGAGATTAGGCATTCTAGGGCTTCATATTAATAATACAATAGGGGACAGTAGAGTAATAATATATAATACTCCACCAAGACAAAACAGGTGTTCTTTGTCATGTTATCAGCTTGTGTGTTGCTGCTCTTCTTTCTCTTCCTGCCATGTCACTTGCTTGTGTGACCATTTTGCTGTAATAAACACAGGTCACTTTTCTAAGGTTGCCACTACCTAAAATTCTTTGAGTTTCCAGAACATATCAGGTCATAAATAAGCTTTCAAGTAATACCAAGATGAGTGTGGTAGACCAAGTAGTTTGCGAATCTTCGTGTCACAGATGACAGACCTTAGTATTTTATAAGCAGTGTGTAGGCACGGAGCGCTGAAAAGGAGTTGGTGCCAGCTGTTTAAGACTCAAATGAGCAGTTAAGGGTGGGGAGGCAACTAAAATGGAGCCTACAAATGTTGATTCAATAGCTTGAATTGACTTCTGATTCAGAACAACAACATTATGGCCCTCCAGGACCGATTATACGGACCCCATGCCCTAGGAGGAATGGCCATGTTGGTATAGGGATGTTTGCCCAGTTTGCATTAGCAGCTTACCAGTACCCAACACTTTTACATTTTTTTTTTCAGGTCTTTCTTGAATTTTTCCATTGCTGTCATCTTTTCATGGACTACTCGTAATAACTGCCAGTCTCCATATCTGATCCATTTCTTGCCCCCAGATGTTCTACTCGACGCTGTGTGTTTTTGTTTTTTATCCTGTTGATGTCGGCTGTTTTGGTCGTTGGGCGCTGACCTCCTGTGTTGTTCAATTGCAGCCTCCAATTATTCAGCTGCCACTTAACAGGGCTGTGAGTTTTTATTTTTGAGTTTTGATTTTTTCGTTTTCAGAAACCGAGAAGAGAGAATACCTTTATTGTCACTGTAACAAATACAAAGAAATTAGGTGCAGTCCCTGCAGTGTCAAAATATAAATAAATATAATTAAAAAAGGATAAGTAGAAATAAAAAAAAAAAGTAAAAAGCCAAACTTCCCACTTTCTATCCATCCATCCTGTTGGTGTTGCTGAGTCTGTTTGTGATTCAAATTCTGCACACACTGGTTGCCAGTTTGGAGTTTACATGTTCTCCTTGTGGTTGTGTTGCTTTTTCTTCCATTACTCTCATGTTTTTCCCCAGTCCCCTTAACTGGTGTTGTTAAACTGGTCAGGTGTGAGTGTCAATGCAGTGAACTGGCGGCCTGTCTGAGGTTGGTTCCTGCCTCGTGCCTAATGCTGCGCCTGTCATCCTTAAGTGCTGTGACAGATTTAGGGTCTCCGTGACCCCTTGAACCCTCAGACTTGACGTCAGATACCAGATAAAAGTCCAAATATTACTTTTATTTAGACAATTATGTGCACAAAGCACCCTCCACTCCACAATACTCCTATAACAAACCACAATAATCACTAAACAATAACCACAATCCTCCACTCCCAGACGCGTTGCCACCCTTCCACCCAGCTCAGCTCAACGTCTGGGATTTCCCATAGTCCTTTTATATTCCCTGACCCGGAAGTGTTTCTCCCTTCTGTCCATGTGATCACGAACACTTCCGGGTCGGATAAAAAGCTCCTTTCTTCAACCCGGAAGCACGTCGTTGCCTGTTGTCATGTGATCATGACGCACCTCCGGGTTATAGGGCACGTAAGAGTCCGGCAGTCTCCCCACAGCGACTCCTGGTGGTCCCCAAGTATCCAGCAGGGCTGTGTATAAACACTACATAGTCCATGATGCCCTGCTGGAACTCGGGGCACGATCACGCTGTCGGGAGAGCTCCTCCTGGCGGCCCGGGGGTGAGGGCCGGAGTAAAAAGCCGGCAATCCTCCACAGTGCGTTAACATTCTCAGATGCAGCGGTTTTTCATTTTGGTCACGCACAGTACACACAGCTGTTTTCTGTTTTTGTGATCCGTCTTTTTCAGTACACAATTGTCACAAATCAGAAAATAATAATAGTCATGTCAGTCAGTCATTATCCAACTTCTATATCCTAACTACAGGGTCACGGGGGTCTGCTGGAGCCAATCCCAGCCAGCACAGGGCACAAGGCAGGAAACAAACCCCGGGCAGGGCGCCAGCCCACCGTAGCTAATAATAATGATAATAGATTTTAATTCTATAGTGCCTTTCCTATGCTCAGGGCATAATCCAGAAGCACTTTGGTGATTTGATATTTAGAAGTTAGACTGTTATTTTCACTTCACCTTCCATCAACTTCAAGTAATGCAGCATTCACTTTTTCTTTTGCCATATTTTGCACTTTACCATTTGACTTCCACACACTACAAGCCGGCTATCAAATCCAAATCCTATTATGGGATATCATCTGCTGTTGAATGCTGCGCTGTTCTTGTAATATTTCTATTGTATCATATTGTATTGAGGATGACTTGTGTTCTGTTCTGTGTATTGTGTTGTATTCACCCCCCCCTTTTTTTTTTTTGCCCACCCTACCTAGAAGGGGTCTCTCTTTGAACTAAATTTCCCAAGTTTTTTTCCATTTTTTTCCCCTACTAGAAAGTTTTTTTCCTGGTCTTCTTAGAGAGTCGAGGTTGGGGGGCTGTCAAGAGGCAGGGCCTGTTAAAGCCCATTGCGGCCCTCCTTGTGTGATTTTGGGCTACTATACAAAAATCAATTGGATTGTCCTGTTTTTTGATGTCTCCTCACCTTCCTATGTTATGAGAAGGTCTGGAAGCGAAATGCCAGGAGCTGTCGTTTGGTGATGCTGCTGTGTAGTTTGGGTCATGTCAGGTAGGCGCCGTGTAGTTTAAAGTAAGCACTGAGACCCACACTGTCGTTAACGGTGAATGTGCATAGGATTGAGCTCGGTGAAAAGGAGCACATTCATGTGATATACGCTAACCTGGCCACTTGCTGTTATGTCTCTCGCTTCTCTGTTTATCTGACATTCAGGGTTACAGTCTGAAGTTTGGAAGTTCTCAAGGTATCCCTAACAAAACATGGCATGGAGGCTCTGCTACAATTAGAGAAGCGCCGGGAGATGAAGTGTGGGGCGTTGTTTGGAAAATGAGCACCAGTGATCTGCAGTCACTAGACCGGCAAGTAACTTTACTGCTTATTCAGGACTTCTTACAATTTGTCAAAAAATGATTTCATTAATTCAATGTCTTATTGATTTATACGGAAGTGCATTAGGGCCACGGAGAAGAAAAAAAAAATACGGACTTTAATCTCGACATTTCCACTTTATTCTTACCATTTATGTTGAGATTAAAGTCGACATGTTGACTTTATTCTCATAGTTTGTCATTACAACATCATAAACTACACTTCATCTTAAAATGAATATTTAATTTACTTGATTTTCTCAAACCCCATCATAACTAATGTAGCACATTAAATGCTTTGTGTTGTGTTCCCCGACCCGGCTGTTAATCGCTACGCACCTCTTACACTGACTTCCTCCGCAGGCGGCAATCGCCACACAGAACACATTCACTTCATGATATTCCTAGTGTGTGCTTGGTGTGTTTGTGTGTGCCCTGCGGTGGGTTGGCACCCTGCCTTGTGCCCTGTGTTGGCTGGGATTGGCTCCAGCAGACCCCCCGTGACCCTGTGTTTGGGTTCAGCGGAAAATGGATGGATGGATATTCCTGCTCTCGGAACATTTAGAATACTAAGATAAATACTCGATATAATAGCGATTAACAGCTGGGTCAGGGAACACTTAACACAATGTGTTACATTAACTTATGACGGGGTTTGAGAAAATCTAGTAAATTAAATATTCATTTTAAGATGAAGTGTAGTTTATGATGTTGTAATGACAAACTATGAGAATAAAGTCAACATGTCGACTTTAATCTTGACATAAACGGCGAGAATAACGTGGAAATGTGAACTTTAATCTTGATACTTATGTTAAGAATAAAGTGGAAATGTCGAGAATAACGTCGGCGTGTCGACTTTATTCTCGACAAAAACTTTTATTTTTTCTTCACTGTGTCTGTATTTTTTCTTCTTCTTCTCCATGGCCCTAATACATTTCCATAGATTTCCATAGATTTATATATTTTACATTTACATATTTAATTAATTTAGTGAAATTGGCTTAATCAGTGATATAACTGACTATTGTATGGATAAAGACTTGTCGTGTGCTGGCCTGCTTTATTCCCATAGCCAAGACCGTAAGAATAAGTGGACTGGATGATTACAGACCTACGGCCCTCACTTCAGAGGTGATGCTGTCCTATCTTAGGTCTGTCACTGACTCCCTCCTGTCACCCTTTGCCTGCAGAGCCAAGAGTTCTGTAGCCAGTGTCATTAATATGGAACTTCGCTGCATCGTCCAGCATTTGGATTCTCCTAAATTACGCCAGGGTTTTGTCTGTAGGTTTTAATTGTGCATTTAATATAATAATTCCAACCATTCTGAAGAACAAGGTCTCACAGCTGAATGTGCCCGTTCCCATCTGTCAGTGGCTCACAGATTTCCTGTCTCATAGGAAGCAACAGGTGAAGCTGGGGAGGAGACGTATCTCTGGCCCTTTGACCATCAAAACTGGCTTCCCTCAATGCTGCCTGCTATCTCCACGGCTTCTTTCCATTTACAGCAATGACTGCTGGCTATCAGTCTGCTACAACTCTTGAAGTTTACATCTCTAACTGAGCCGAGTCTGCCTGTACAGAGGAGATCAGTCATCTAGTGTCTTGGTGCGGCCAGTACTGCCTGTGGAGATGGTAATACATTGCAGAAGGAGTCCAAGCTCACTGACTCGTATCATACTCTGCTCTTACTAGGAAACATGGCGGAGTCTTTCTGTTACCTTGGCAGTTTGATTGCTCAGCATCACAAGAGAGAGCTGATTAATTCAATCATTGACAAAGCTCGGCAGAGGAGTAAAGAAGTTCAACCTTCCAGTGACAATTGTGGTGTATTATTCTGCTGGCACCATTGATTCCACTCTCGCTTCCTCCATCACAGTCTGCCATGCTGCTACCACAGCCAAAGATAAAGGCAGATTGCAGTGTGTCATCCAAAATGCAAAGAACACGACTGGCTGCCATTTGCTGTCACTCCAAGTTTTACATGCTACCAGAATTGTAAGATCATAGCTGATCATAGTTTCTTTCTTTCTTTCTTTCTTTCTTTCTTTCTTTCTTTCTTTCTTTCTTTCTTTCTTTCTTTCTTTCTTTCTTTCTTTCTTTCTTTCTGCCAAAGTCAAATTCCTAGTACATGTAAATGTACAGTGGGTATAGAAAAGAACCCCCCCTTTGAAATATTCCCATGTTGTTTGCTTTACAGCCTTAAATGTAAACACACAAACTCATATTTTTTTTCCAGATTTACTTACTCAATGCAATCTCTAACATCCAAGAGAAAGATCTCACAGCTGCAGTTCAAAAAATTTATAAAAATCAAAAACAAAACCTACTGAGATTAATAAAGGATCACCGCCCTCCTAAACTCAATCAGGTGTCAGTGCCCCCCATTCCCATTGTGGTTACTGGCTTCTTTCCACCTGTGATTGATTGTAATGAGTGTGATTAGTGAAGCTGTTCCTGGTCCATTCATTCCCTTCCTTGGCAGTGCCACTGACAGCACACAACTGACTATGGCTGGTAAGCCACTTTCAGAAGATCTCAGGGATAGAGTTGTGGATGGACATAAGGCAGGAGATGGAGACAAAAACATCTCAAAGGCTTTATCAATCCCAAGGAGCTCAGTAAAGTCCATCATAAAGAAGTGTTTGGTACGACTAGGACCCTCCAAACTGAATGGAAGAGCAAGGAGGAAACTGGTAAGAGAGGCTACCGAGAGGCCAATGGCCACTTTGAAGGAGTTACAGGATTTGACAGCAAGGAGTGGTCATTAATGGTGTGCAGGTGACAACAATTTCACAAGCGCTCCACCATTGTGACTTATTCGGGAGGGTCACACTTCTCAAGAAAGGCCACATTAAGGCTCGTTTGAGCTTTGCCAGAATGCACCTTGAAGATTCTGATGCCAAGTGGAAAAAAAAAGGTCTTATGGTCAGATGAGCCCAAAATCAAACTATTTGTCATCAATACCAAACGGTACAGCAATGCAGCTCACCATCCACAACACACCATACCTACAGTAAAGCATGGAGGGGGCAGCATCCTGTTGTGGGGGGCCTGGGGCTCTCATTAGGGTAGAAGGAGAAATGGTTGCGGCAAAATACCATCAAATTTTTGAGAAAAACCTGCTACCCTCAGCCAGAAAGTTGAAGATGGGCAGAATGTTCACCTTTCAACACGACAACGACCCGAAGCACACAGCAAAATTGAGCACACGGTGGCTGAAGGGGCAAAAAGTGAATGTCCTGGTGTGGCCAGTCAGAGCCCAGACCTAAATCACTGAAAATCTGTGGAAAGATCTGAGGATAGCAGACCACCAACACTCACCATCCAATGTGACCGAACTTACAGTTAAACTGTAAAGAAGAGTGGGGGGGGGCAAATATTAGACAATCTAGGTGTGCAAAGCTGATAGAGAAGAATCCCAACAGACTCAAGGCTGTCATTAAAGCAAAAGGGGGGGGGTCACCAAAATGACATTGACATTGGGGGGGGTGATCCTTTATTCATCTCAGTAGGTCTTGTTTTTGATTTTTTATGATTTTTCTGAACTGTAGCTGTGATTTCTTTCACTTGGATGTTAGAGGTGGCATTGAGTAAGTAAAGCTGGTAATAAATATTAGTTTGTGTGTCTTCATTTAAGGCTGTAAAGCCAAAAAAAACAATGGGAATATTTAAAAGTGGGGGGGAATTCTCTTCTATACCCTCAGTACATGGCCAATAGAGTTCAATGTTAATAAGTGCAATACATCGAGGTTGCACAATATATTGGTATACTGTACTGCTAAAACTACAATAATGTTCACTTATATATTTGTAGCATCATAGATTTTAAAAATATTACTCCTTGTTTTTTTAATTGTATCCTGTGATTTGTTCTTCTATTTTTCCATGTTGAGTGACACCCAGAATCTCCTGCACAGCACTGTGTGGCGCGTGTCACGTAGATTACAACCCGTATGTTAGGCTCAGACAACCGAAGTTCAAACTCTCACACTCCTAAAATATTATAATGATCTTCATATTGCAGGCCTACAACTCTGCTCTTTCTACTAAGTGTTTAAATCTTTATTTTCATTCAGCACTCTTGTCCTCAGTGCTCACTCAATGCTTTGAAGATGTCATCTGTCTATTTATTTATTTATTTTTTTTGTTTGTTTTGCAGTCAGGAATGCAGTTATTCACCACTTCTTGCCAACGTGGAAACTGAAAATGGTGAACTCCCTTGTCGCACTTATCAGATGAACAACTGTGCTGACAAATGTCCTTCTCCTCAATATAAATACGTAAGATAACAGTAGTGAAATAAGGATTAACATTTTAATTTGTAGTAATACTGTAATTCATTTGCTGTAAAGAGGTGTTGGCTGGCAAGAGGCTCTGAGAGCAAGGGCACCACCAGGGTGGCACAAGAAAGACTGAAACTAACTGGACATGTAAATATGGGAGTGCAGGGGCCACTAGGGAGTAGTTTGGTCGTATTTACAGGTGCATCTCAATAAATTAGAATATTATCAACAATTCAATTCAATTCATAAAGTGAAACCGCTATATTCTATCGATTCACTACACACAGAGTGATATATTTCAAGTGTTTATTTCTTTTCATTTTGATGATTATGGCCTACAGGTAATGAAAATGCAAAATTTAGTATTAAATTAAATTACTGAAATAAATTAACTTTTTGATGATATTCTAATTTATTGAGATGTACCTGTATACTGGGTGCCCTAGAAGTACAACGGGTAAGGGCAAACATTACAGGGGGCAAGAGGAATGCAGCCTTTGTGGAAATCTAGAGAGGCACCAAAGTCATGGGGGACTTGATGGGACTTTGGAACCCCCCAAGGCTGGTGGAAACAGCACATGGGCGCAGGTAAATTGAGCTTGGACCATATTGTCTTCTTAGAGGTGGTAACAAGCAAGCAGCCATCTGGGAAACTTCATTCTGTTAGGTGACTCGTGGTCTGAGACAGGAAAGGGTTAATGCTGTGTTGCCCCTTGAAGGCATTCTGCTTGGAAAGCCAACAGATGGCACAGAAGTACACGGTCATCTAGAGCAGGGGTGCGCAGTGTCGGCCTGGGGGGGTGCACAGTGTCGGTCTGGGGGGTGAACTGCTGGTTCCTTTGTTATTTGCATCTTCTTGCTGATGAGGAGCCACTCAGCTGTCTAAGACTAAAATAAGCAATTAAGGGTTCAAAATCTTCACAAGCAAGACAACTAAAATGAAGCAGGAAAAAATCACTTGAGCCACAAGAGCGTTATCAGCAATAATTGACTTCTCATTAAGCAATTGGGTTGGAACAAAACCCTGGCACTGCTGCGGCCCTCCAGGACCACCGGTGCTCACCCTGATCCAGAGAAGGCACTAGAGTGGTGTCTGTATACCAAGAGCTGTGCCACTCATGATGCTGTAAGAGGTGCCAGGGTGCTGCAAGAAATAAACCTTTGGGGCAGTGAGAGGGTCCATTTGAGATGACAGTGTGGCCAGCGTCACATGGGATGGGGGGGGGGGGGGGGGGGGGGTTACTTTGGTGGTACTTGACTGATGTTTTCTGGAGAAAGCTTCAAAACTTGTGCAGGTGTAGCCTGACCCCGAAGTAACAGCTGCTGAAAATGGGAGTTAGCTGTCATGTGCGTATATTAAATTATAAATCGGTCATTTCAACAAGTAATAGCTGTTTTCAGCTCTAGTTAGGCCTTGTGTATATTTTTAAATCAATTTAATCTTCTTATATAATACGCCACTGTGGCTGTCCAGGATTTTAAATCACCTGTAGCTCTCAAACCATTTGACCTGACATTTGGTTCACATATACTACGTGACGTCTGCTATCCGCTTTCGGGGTGATGATTGGCCTCCAAGGTTATTCCTCTTTTTATTTTTATTGTAGAATCAACTCTTGGCAGCGGCCAGCTGGGAGGCCGTGCGGGGCATGCGTACTGGCGCCGTTCTCATCCCTACCACCTTTGCCATCACTTCCCCTACCTCTTCATATCTTAAATCATTCTTGAGGCAGATTGAAAACTTAAAGGCCCGGCTTATGTGAAAAATTAAGGAAAACGTACTAAGAAACTGCAAGACAAACACGGACTTAATCGGTTTTAACGCAAGAAGATGCCGACGGAAGAAGAGAAGAATTGGGCTGCTAGGGTGGAGCAGAGAAGAGCTGCTCATGAAATGGCAAGCGCATCAACCTCTGAGCAAACGAATGATAAACGTACAGAGAAAGAAAAGAGTGAAAACTAGGAATGCTCAAGTCAAGTGGAGTCACTGCACGTTATCGTTACAGCAGTGTGCCGTTACTGGTTGTAATATGATACAAAAAATACCAATTTCTATCAATATTCCTGGTTGGCATTACACTTTTGATCACCAGTGTTGTCTTCTTAGGGGTTGTCACAGCGGATCATCTTCTTCCATTTCTTTCTGTCCTCATCATCTTGCTCTGTCACCACCATCACCTGCATGTCCTCTCTCACCACATCCATAAACCTTCTCTTAATAATAATTCTTTGCATTTATATAGCACTTTTCTCACTACTGAAAGCGCTCAGTAATTGCAGGTTAAGAGCCGTGCTTAAGGGCCCAACAGAGCAGAGTCCCTATTGGCATTTACGGGATTCGAACCAGCAACCTTCCGATTGCCAGTGCAGATCCCTAGCCTCAGGGCCACCACTCCGCCATTCCTCTTGCCTGGCAGCTCTATCCTTAGCACCCTTCTCTCATTATACCCCTCATCTCTCCTCTGCACATGTCCAAACCAACACCATCTCACCTCTCTGACTCTGAGCTGACCCTCTAATGTCCTCATTTCTAGTCCTGTCCATCCTCGTCACACTTGATGCAAATCTTAACATCTTTAACCCTGCCACTTCCAGCTCTTGTCTCCTGTGCCACCGTCTCCAGCCCATATGACATAGCTGGTGTCACAGCCGTCTTGTAGACCTTCCTTGTCACTCTTGCTGATACCCATCTGTCACCAGTCACTCCTGACACTCTTACTCACCCACTCCACCCTGCCTGTATGTGGGATTAAATCTCGGCTGCAGGTCATGTGACCAACGTGCACCTTTGCAAGAAGTGGTTTGCAATTTTGTAGAAATGTGGAGAACTTGGAGAGTTTGTGAGTTTTGTTGGGCTAAATGACCTGTTTGCATCAAAATTATTTGAATGTTTCTAATTGCAACCCGTTTCCCAATTAGAAGCCAGTCCTTACTGAAAATTAAACTTGGTATTTCATTTTATGGCTTTCATTCTGATAAGTCAAAGCTTTAGCACATTGTATTTTTTTCATTTTTAAGATCATTACACATTTGTCTTGTGATTTGCACTTCTTAGTCCAAACCAATGGCCCTGCTCAGGATAAACGACTTTAGGAGATGGATGGAAATCCTTCCTTTTTCTTCCTCTCTCATTTATTTCTCTACATTTTGTTTAAATTGATACTTTGTGAGGCGTACACACAGGTTTACATGATGGAGCCAAGTTAGCTAGCTGGAGAGCTGGTGGTCCTTTGTCATTTTCATCTCATTATTAACTGGTGGTTGGTTAAGAAAGTAGGACACTCTTGAAGCCTGAATGCAGCGGTTTAATTCAAATAAGCAATTAAGACCTTGAAATCCGGCGGCATGGTGGCACAGTGGGTAGCGCTGCTGCCTCGCAGTTGGGAGACCTGGGGACCTGGGTTCGCTTCCCGGGTCCTCCCTGCGTGGAGTTTGCATGTTCTCCCCGTGTCTGCGTGGGTTTCCTCCGGGCGCTCCGGTTTCCTCCAACAGTCCAAAGACATGCAGGTTAGGTGGACTGGCGATTCTAAATTGTCCCTAGTGTGTGCTTGGTGTGTTTGTGTGTGTCCTGCGGTGGGTTGGCACCCTGCCCGGGATTGGTTCCTGCCTTGTGCCCTGTGTTGGCTGGGATTGGCTCCAGCAGACCCCCATGACCCTGTGTTTGGATTCAGCGGGTTGGACAATGGATGGATGAAGAAACTGGTTGAAGCAAAAACCTGCAGCCACTACAACCCACCAGTAATGTAATTGAGGACCCCCTGAATTAGAACAAATTGTCAGTCATGTGTTTAAATAATTTGCTTTAGTGAGGTGGGAGAACAGATTAGTTTGTTAGAAAAATGGGTGTAGGTGGCGCAGTGTTTCGTTGCAGCCTCACAAATCTGGCATCCTGGGTTTGTGTCTATTTGGAATTTGCTTGTTCCGCTTGCGTGGGAGTTTTCTTGATGGTCGTCTCCCGTTTTTCCTTCCTAAATCTCAGACGTGTGCATTTTAGGTTAACGTTGTAGTAGTCCTCACTGGCACCGACTCAAAACAAAAAGAACAGATATCCGTAGGTGACAGAGTGGTCAGCTCCTTGGGCTACAGATCTTTGGACATTTTGGACGGGAGTTGCGTTTGGGGGGCCGCTTTGACGAGCCTTGGGTTCTCCTCCCTCTCCTTCCACTCCTGTCTTTTGTCTGTCGCTTCACCTCACAGTCAGTGGTTGCTTGAGGAAATCCTTTCAATTGGCCCATTTGAGTTTGTGTGCCCAGTTCCAGGCTTGTAACATCCTTACACCAAAACTGGTGTGGAAATAGGGAGATGATTTCATAGGAATGTGTCTCAGATATGCCTGTAAATAATTTATTTTTCTTTTGTGACATATTTGCCCATTTTTCAGTTCTGCCCAAGTTTAATTCCAAACTAGGCAACAAAATCTCTGGAATTTGCACTTCCTTCCTTTATACACCTCCATTTTCTCTGAGGATTCTGCTTTTATTAAATATCCATGTGTTTTAGGTGGTTTTGTTACTCTAATTTTTTTAGCAACCAAGTGCATGCCTGGGGGTATCCAAGGGTCTAACTGGTGGCTGCTTTGCATCGAGGCGACCCTTTTAGAGAGAAAACTGGCAGTGCCCTGTGGCTCCGCCCGCGTAGTAATGAAACAGGACAAACTTTAAATATCAATAAAAAAGTGTCATCTGTATTGAGAAGAATTTATATCGATAACTTTCATATTCTGAGGGCCTCTTGATATACAGTAGTTTTGGTTTTGCTATCAGGGACAAGAATGTAGCTGTGATCTCTTTGCCAAAAATGTAAAAAGTTGGGAAGGTATCTCTGGCCAAGTGGAAGGTAGGTTAGATGTTGGCACTGTATCTGATCGTGTTCAGCTCTGACAGCAGAGCGTCCCCCGCATGGGGAGAAAAGCACGTGGCTGTGATATCTCTGGCAGTCAGCGGCTACCCTCTAAAACACACGCAGCTTTGATCTCTCTCAAAAATGTCAAACGTTACTCTTTAACAATCCGTAGATGATAATGTGTGCTGAACAAACGGGTATCGCTAGCTAAGCGGAGGTGAGGTGCACTCCAACACGTGGCGAGAGGCAGAGCGACTCGAACAGAGGCTGGCGTGTGAGTGAGGAGGGTCCTGCCCGGCTCTCTGGTCCTGAGGTCACGCCCCCCACCCCCCCTCGGCCCGCTGCGTGTCTCTCGGATTCGCACGAATAAATTGGTGCCGCAACCGAACTGTGATATTTAGTGCAATGAGAGAAATCAACTGGAATGTTCTAGCAAATTATAGAAAAAAAAAACCTGATCTAAACCCGTTAAGTGTTCTCTCGTGAAAAGCGGGCCGACAGACAGAGAGACGTTGTATATAAATATCGAGATGGGTTCAAAAGTGAATGGCTGAGTGGTTAACTTTAGGCTGGTAAAATTGAACATGAACTTTGGAGCTACATTTACGTAACTAAATAAATTTAATGGCTGTGATTCAAAGGAAATTGAGGGCTCAAAGCCATGATGTTTACCTGTAATCCCAGATGGCCTCGACTCTTGATGCCCTGCCATGCCACACTAAGTTTAATCATTTTGTTTAGCAAATTAAGTGCTGACTTGCATTCGAAGCCTAGCAAATGTGGCCATTATATTATGGAAATTGCTCTTTCATTTGCAAAAAAAAAAACGGTAAAACACTTGTGACTCATTTGAAAAGATGATAAAATTATACTGTAGATGTGTGAGGTGATAACATGAAGTGATATTTTAAATTGTCAGGCAGACAGGTAGGCATTACATTTCATACACATTTTATAATTCAGTTCAGTCCTTTGTTAATAAGTGCCCTTCCACTCATATGACAGTAATAACCCAAAAGCCTCTGAGCCCAGCGTGCTTTACAATAATTAGATACGGCGGAACAAAACATCGATTAAAAACATTCTGCAGTCATTGGAAAATATGCAGAAAGTACAGTGGGCACAGAAAGAAGTTAAAAGTGAATGTTAGCAAACTGGAGGTGGCACAGATCTGAAACATGCTGTCTGTATGTATGAGATTTAGATTTCTGTGTATGTAATATATACTGTACGTGTATATAGTGTATATACAGTATATTATATATGTACAGTCATATGAAAAAGATTGGAAACCCCTCTTAATTGTTTGGATTTTTGTTTCTCGTTGGTTGAGCTTTCAAAGTAGCAACTTTAATATCTGACAGGCCTTACGGAGACAGTAGGATTTCAGCAGTGACATTAAGTTTATTAGATTAACAGAAAATATGCAATATGCATCATAACCAAATTAGACAGGTGCATAAATGTGGGCCCCCCAACAGAGATATGACATCAATACTTAGTTGAGCCTCCTTTTGGCCTCTCAGCGCTGTCCTCCTATAGCCTCTGATGAGTGTCTGATTCTGGATGGAGGTATTGTTCACCATTCTTCATACAAAATCTCTCCAGTTCAGTTCAATTTGATGGACAGCCTGCTTCAAATCATCCCATAGATTTCTGATGATATTCAAGTCAGGCGACTGTGACGGCCATTCCAGAACATTGAACTTCTCCCTCTGCATGAATGCCTTTGTAGATTTCTAACTGTGTTTTGGGTCATTGTCTTGTTGGAATATCCAACCCCTGCGTAACTTCAACTTTGTGACTGATGCTTGAACATTATCCTGAAGAATTTGTTGATATTGGGTTGAATTCATCTGACCCTTGACTTTAATAAGGGCCCCAGTCCCTGAACTAGACACACAGCCCACCCCACAGCATGATGGAACCTCTACCAAATTTGACAGTAGGTAGCAGGTGTTTTTTCTTGGAATGCGGTGTTCTTCTTCCGCCATGCAAAGCGCTTTTTGTTTTGACCTAATAACTCCATTTTTGTCTCATCAGTCCAAAGCACTTTGTTCCAAAATGAATCTGGCTTGTCTAAATGAGCATTGGCATACAACAAGTGACTCTGTTTGTGGTGCGAGTGCAGAAAGGGCTTCTTTCTCATCACCCTGCCATACAGATGTTCTTTGTGCAAATTGCGCTGAATTGTAGAACGATATACAGATACACCATCTGCAGCCAGATGTTCATGCAGGTCTTTGGAGGTGATCTGTGGATTGTCTGTCACCATTCTCACAATCCTGCTCATATGCCACTCCTGTATTTTTCTTGGCCTGCCAGACCTGCTGGGTTTAACAGCAACTGTGCCTGTGGTCTTCCATTTCCTGATCCCATTCCTTACAGTTACAGAAACTGACAGTTTAAACCTCTGAGATGGCTTTTTGTAGCCTTCCCCTAAACCAGGAGACTCAACAATCTTTGTGTTCAGATCTTTGGAGAGTTGCTTTGAGGATCCCATGCTGTCACTCTTCAGAGGAGAGTCAAAGGGAAGGAAGCACAACTTGTAATTGACCACCTTAAATCCCTTTATATCTCCTGATTGGACACACCTGTCTATGAAGTTCAAGGCGTAACGAGCTCATCAACCAATCAGCATTGAGCAGTGACAGGCATTCAAATCAGCACAATGACAAGGGGACCCACATTTTTGCACAGCCAGTTTTTCACATTTGATTTAATTTCATACAACTAAATACTGCGCCACTAAAAATCTTTGTTTGGAAAACAGCGCAGTACTCCTAGGAAATGAAAGACAGACCACTGATATCTTTATTGTTGAAAGGAGAGTCCATTGCTATGCAGGCTGAGAGGGGGTCCCCAGACTTTTTCATATATATACACACACACTCACAAACGCACTATATATATTTATTTGTGTATGAATAAACACATTTATAACATTCACACACTACTGGTCAGAAGTTTTAGAACACCCCCATTTTACCCCTTTCAGTTCAACCCCAGTGAAAAACCCAAAAAAAGTCCAAAGCTAAGTGCCAAACTGCCAGAGGATAGAAAAAACAAATCCAGGGGCCTCATGTATAAACGGTGTGTACATTCAAAAATGTTGCATACACCCGTTTCCACGCTCACGTCAAGGTGTATAAAAACCAAACTTGCCGTAACCTCGCACACATTCTCATGGCAGCCTCAGACCATGCGTACGCACATTTCTGCTCAACTTTGTAAACGGGCAGCTCCCACCGTCAAAGCACTGCTACTGTTTCTGTGTCGTTTCCCCTTCTTTTTCATATTCGCATTCCATGACTCCGGCTGTATCAAATACACCAAAATTAATTTCATATCGTTTACAATTGTAATTCACTTGATTATAATCAGAGATTGTAACAATGTAATGGTGCACGGAATGGCCAAACTGTAACAACTACCATGGATGCTTTAATGTTGTTAGAAGTGGAAGAATCAGAAGAGAGCACATATTTACAGATGATCACGACTGGCTTCTAAGAGTCCATTTCGATTTCCCAGAGCTCGCCTCTTGGTGCTGTGTGCTGAACTGGTGTCGGCTTTACAAAGGCAGACATTGAGGAGTTGTGCTGTACCTGCTGCTATGCTAGTTATGTCCACAGTCAGGTTTTTAGCCACAACAGTTTTTCAGTGTGAACTGGCTGACCGACTGGGTATTTCTCAGTCATCACTGAGTCACACCATGCCAGCTGTATGGGATGGTGTCATCAACTTGTCATCCAGATATATAAGATTTCCTTAACCTGTGATTGAACAGGCAAACATCACCGCGCAATTCACAGCAACATCCAGTTCTCCAAATGTAATCGGAACAGTTGACCGAACGCATGTTGCTATAAAGAAGAATGTAGAAAGCATTTCCACTCTATTAATGTTCAAATTATTGGTGATGCGAAAATACATCTCATTAATGTTGTGGCAAGGTATATAAATGTCTTGACAATAATTACAGCAGCTCACTGGTCAAACGAAGTAAGCTCCAGAATTCTGCCACCTCCTTCGGTGGCATTGGCACTCAGATAGTAGGCGGCAACTTACCTTATCACATCAACTTTGATATCTGACCACTTCTTATTTTTCCATTTTGGGCACTGTATAATTTTCTGAACTTGAACCTTTAAGTGCCACCTTCATGCTGTGCCATCCATCAATTTCCTTTTGTTGCTTAGCTTATACCGCTGCTTAAGCCACCAAATAGTTTGTTTTTCCTTGCCACAAAAACTTTACTGGGCTGACCACAATCTCATATTCACTGAATTTCTTCTTCTTTTTTTTTTTTTTTTTTTTACACGTGCTTTTGAAATTGTCTTTAAAAAAAAAAAAAAATCCATTATCGGAAGGGGCAATTCTATTGATTTGTATATCCAAATAGGTGAAATTCTGGAAGGAGTCGGGGTGGGGCTGTAGGCACGTGCATGTGCATTAAAATTCATGTTAATTGGGTTTTATAAAAGAAGGGGTGGAGATCTTTGCTTACACAACTTTTTATGCACCTGAATGTTTTTGTGCGTACGCACATTTCTAGTTTTGTCTGTACTCCATGTTTTAGTGTGAATTCTGGGCAAGGCGTTATACATGAGGCCACAGCTTACCAAAAATGCTGAAGTTATACAAAAAGTACTTTTTCAGGGAACAAGGGATGCAGCAACAACACACAGATTTTCTCCAGCAATGCAAGTTAATTAAGTATTATTTGTTGGTGCACACAATTCCTGCAGGTGTCCCAGCTTGTTTTTATTACCAACAAACCCTCAGGCTGTACAAAAGCAGAGTGTGTCTCTCTGGCTTCAGCCTTAGAGAGAGGACGAGGAGCTCAAAGCAGAGCTGCTGTTTCTCCGCATTGAAAGGCGCCAGCTGAGGTGGTTTGGGGTGTCCCTGGGAAGGTGGGAAGGAGACCCTGGGGCAGACCTAGGACATGCTGGAGAGATTACATCTTTCTGCTGGCCAAGAGAGTTGGAGGAGGTGGCAGGGTAAAGGGATGTCTGGGCGTCATTATTTAGACTACTGCTGCCGAGACCCAGATACTGTAAGCAGCAGAAAATGAACGGATAAAACCAACTGTGTTGTTACTTCCTCTAAAGTATTATTTGGACAGTACTACTATCAAAATGGTGAGAAAAAGCCATTTAACAAAGACAGACAGATCAGCCATTACAAACCCCTAAACAGTGTAGGCCTTTAGAGAAATTGCAAAGAAAGCCAAGTTGTCAGTGAACAGACCATCAAAAGGAATTTGGGAACCGATAGGCACAGCCAGGTCTGGCAGATTCAAAGCTACAACCGAATCAGAAGACACATTTCTAAGAGGCTCACAGGCCAGCAGCTTCAAATAGAGCTCAACAGCTGGGCAGTAGCCACATCTCCGACTGTTTATTTGTTCAGTGCTTTAACTTCTGAGTGCACTGAGAGGGGCTGTGGTTCCTGGCCCCAGGGAAGCCTCATTTTCTTATCATGGAAATTTAGCAGCGGCTGTACCTGTAGCTCGATGTCAGTTTTACACCGTTGAATGTGACACTCGCCCACTTTGACCTGTGCTTGAAGCTGTTGTCCTGTTTGCTCCCATCTCAGAAACTTGTCTGCTGATTCGGTTGTGGCTTTGGGTCTACCAGCGCTGTTCCTGTCAGGAATCTCAAGGTCCCAGAGCTTCACAGTTCCTTTTGGTGGGGAAGGAAACTGTCTGCAATGACACATTGCTTGCTTTGCAATCTCCCTAAAGGGAAGACCCACACTTGTAAGGCATTGTAATTGTCAGCCAGTCTGGTTGTCTTCCTTTGATAATCGCCCTTTTCCTCTGCATTATTGTCCAAAATAATGTGGAGTGACACCGATTGTCTCAAGCCTGCTGTTGTACAGCCAGCCAGGTTTGTGAGTAATCAACCCAAGTTGGGACACTCCTGCAAACTGTTTTCAAGGCTTCATGGACTTCCATTGTTACAGAAAAGCTCTAAGTTGACAGCCCATTACTTGTTTTCTGATAAGTGCGTTTTACATAGATACTTTATTAATCCCAAGGGGAAATTCACATACTCCAGCAGCAGCATACTGATAAAGAACAATATTAAAGAGTGATAACAATGTGGGTATACAGACAATAACTTTGTATAATGTTAATGTTTACCCCCCCGGGTGGAATTGAAGAGTCACATAGTGTGGCGGAGGAACGATCTCCTCAGTCTGTCAGTGGAGCAGGACGGTGACAGCAGTCTGTCGCTGAAGCTGCTCCTCTGTCTGGAGATGATCCTGTTCAGTGGATGCAGTGGATTCTCCATGATTGACAGGAGTCTGCTCAGCGCCCGTCGCTCTGCCACAGATGTTAAACTGTCCAGCTCTGTGCCTACAATAGAGCCTGCCTTCCTCACCAGTTTGTCCAGGCGTGAGGCGTCTCTCTTCTTTATGCTGCCTCCCCAGCACACCACCGCGTAGAAGAGGGCGCTCGCCACAACCGTCTGATAGAACATCTGCAGCATCTTATTGCAGATTTTGAAGGACGCCAGCCTTCTAAGGAAGTATAGTCGGCTCTGTCCTCTCTTGCACAGAGCATCAGTATTGTCAGTCCAGTCCAGTTTATCATCCAGCTGCACTCCCAGGTATTTACAGGTCTGCACCCTCTGCACACAGTCACCTCTGATGATCACGGGGTCCATGAGGGGCCTGGGCCTCCTAAAATCCACCACCAGTGGTTATAACTCTGAAAATTAATTTTTTTTTTTTTAATTTCTAGCACTTTACAGGAATTAGTTCAGAGTTTGAGCCCTCTATAGATGCAAAATTATGAATTTATAAAATATGAAGCAAAATTATGAATTTTCTGAACCCATCTTTTTTCCTTCTTGTTTT
Source organism: Erpetoichthys calabaricus (assembly GCF_900747795.2). NCBI lineage: Eukaryota > Metazoa > Chordata > Cladistia > Polypteriformes > Polypteridae > Erpetoichthys > Erpetoichthys calabaricus. Next base: position 1,858,799 of record NC_041406.2, read on the forward strand.
CCAGGTCATCGTTTTAGGAGCCAAACAGAATGGTCTTCCCGAGTATTATATAAAAAGACTCGAAGCAGTTGAAGTAAATGACAACAAAGAGCCCACAATACTAGAAGACATACCCATTGGGGTTTGTTAGCAGTCCTGTACCGTCTGATGCCTTGGGTATCTTGGGTGCTTTAGTGATCATATTTAAGGAGTTGGCATTGAGTAGTTTCATTTTTTTTAGTTAGAAAATTGATTGTCTTAAAGATTGCAGAACTGCAGATTCCTATTTATATTCACAGTAGGTTTACTCCAAATCAGATGATCAGATTTCATAGTCCCAGTCATGCGAGTGGGACACTCAGTCCTTGGCAGAGTTTCACAGCACGTCCTGACAGCTACAACATTTATTTCTATAGCACGTTGTCATACAAAGAATGTAACTCAGTGTTTCACAAGGTATAAAAAAATAAGAACAGGAATGAATAAACAGCATACCAAAATTAGTAAATAAGAATAAATCAATATGCACTTACATTACACAGATGCAAGTCATAGATCAAGTCCTTAGATTTGTTTTCAAGCCTCTAATGGTGGTCCTCTAGTAGGTTTAGAGGGCTGCGGAGGACAGAAAAATATTTAAAAAAAAAAAAAAGAATAATAATAATCCAGGGGTGCAATGTTAGAGAGAAAAAAGGCAGAATCTGCAGGGGTTCAAAGACCCCCACGAACACCTGTCAGAAGTCAGGTTGTAACGAGGAGGACACTCGACGTCTAACCGCGCACTGGCCTGTCCAGTCTCCACGTCCCTGAGCAGGACCCCCACTGTAAAATATGCTAATATTAATAAGAACTGATATCTGCTCCGTATCGGGACCTTTTTTCCCAAGTCTGTTAGAGTAAATGAGTTGGCCACATCCAGTTTAATGATAATGGACTACACCCCAGATGGGAATCCATGTTTATGCTGGAGGATTTAACTTCCTCTGGCGGTCCAAAGACTGGAATCTCATCCTTGTAAGGCTCACTGCACGTAACCCGATGATGATGATGATGATGTGACTTCCCAGCCAGCGCTGGCTCCTCTCCTGTCTCCGTTGCTGCAGGGTCCAACTCCCCGATACTGAACGCTGATGGAGGTGTAATATTACGTATGCGCCGTCCACAGACGCTCACAAATGTCAACTTGGCAGCTGCAGGATGCTCAGCAGAGCGTAACCACCATTCATCTTTAGAGTGTAACGCACAAGTAGACTGCACAGCTCAAGCTGAACAAGTACATGCACTTTTATTATTTAATCAGATTAAATGGGTGGATAGATTAGTCTGGTCTGAGAAATGACAATACTGAATACAGAAGATAACAATAAACACACAAAGTGGATGTGCCGTGTCAGTGTCTTTCTGTTTTGATGATAGTATTAGGGTGTTGTACCGTGTTAGCCGTTATGAATGTAGCGAGAAGTCAAGCAAAGTGACCCCTTTTATTGGCTATCAGATTACAATGTGCAAGCTTTGGAGGCCCCTTCTTCAGGCGAGATGGAATAAGTTTTGATAATATTATAGTCATAAGCAGGTTTGGCCGTGAGGCTCTGTGGTGGCCCAAAATGACAACTTTATAGCATACAGTGGTGTGAAAAACTATTTGCCCCCCTTCCTGATTTCTTATTCTTTTGCATTTTTGTCACACAAAATGTTTCTGATCATCAAACACATTTAACCATTAGTCAAATATAACACAAGTAAACACAAAATGCAGTTTTTAAATGATGGTGTTTATTATTTAGGGAGAAAAAAAATCCAAACCTACATGGCCCTGTGTGAAAAAGTAATTGCCCCCTTGTTAAAAAATAACTGTGGTGTATCACACCTGAGTTCAATTTCTGTAGCCACCCCCAGGCCTGATTACTGCCACACCTGTTTCAATCAAGAAACCACTTAAATAGGAGCTGCGTGACACAGAGAAGTAGACCAAAAGCACCTCAAAAGCTAGACATCATGCCAAGATCCAAAGAAATTCAGGAACAAATGAGAACAGAAGTAATTGAGATCTATCAGTCTGGTAAAGGTTATAAAGCCATTTCTAAAGCTTTGGGACTCCAGCGAACCACAGTGAGAGCCATTATCCACAAATGGCAAAAACATGGAACAGTGGTGAACCTTCCAGGAGTGGCCGGCCGACCAAAATTACCCCAAGAGCGCAGAGATGACTCATCCGAGAGGTCACAAAAGACCCCAGGACAACGTCTAAAGAACTGCAGGCCTCACTTGCCTCAATTAAGGTCAGTGTTCACGACTCCACCATAAGAAAGAGACTGGGCAAAAACGGCCTGCATGGCAGATTTCCAAGACGCAAACCACTGTTAAGCAAAAAGAACATTAGGGCTCGTCTCAATTTTGCTAAGAAACATCTCAATGATTGCCAAGACTTTTGGGAAAATACCTTGTGGACTGATGAGACAAAAGTTGAACTTTTTGGAAGGCAAATGTCCCGTTACATCTGGCGTAAAAGGAACACAGCATTTCAGAAAAAGAACATCATACCAACAGTAAAATATGGTGGTGGTAGTGTGATGGTCTGGGGTTGTTTTGCTGCTTCAGGACCTGGAAGGCTTGCTGTGATAGATGGAACCATGAATTCTACTGTCTACCAAAAAATCCTGAAGGAGAATGTCCGGCCATCTGTTCGTCAACTCAAGCTGAAGCGATCTTGGGTGCTGCACAGGACAATGACCCAAAACACACCAGCAAATCCACCTCTGAATGGCTGAAGAAAAACAAAATGAAGACTTTGGAGTGGCCTAGTCAAAGTCCTGACCTGAATCCAATTGAGATGCTATGGCATGACCTTAAAAAGGCGGTTCATGCTAGAAAACCTCAAATAAAGCTGAATTACAACAATTTTGCAAAGATGAGTGGGCCAAAATTCCTCCAGAGCGCTGTAAAAGACTCATTGCAAGTTATCGCAAACGCTTGATTGCAGTTATTGCTGCTAAGGGTGGTCCAACCAGTTATTAGGTTCAGGGGGCAATTACTTTTTCACACAGGGCCATGTAGGTTTGGATTTTTTTTTCTCCCTAAATAATAAAAACCACCATTTACAAACTGCATTTTGTGTTTACTTGTGTTATATTTGACTAATGGTTAAATGTGTTTGATGATCAGAAACATTTTGTGTGACAAACATGCAAAAGAATAAGAAATCAGGAAGGGGGCAAATAGTTTTTCACACCACTGTAAATCCCAGCCTGGGGACTCTCAGGTACCTCAGAACTTGTGATGAGCAAACCCTGCTGACTTTGCTTCACCTCAGGTTCTGCAAAAACAAGGAGATGTCCAGGAATTTCAGCAAATTCAGTGAAATGCATGTAGGTGAATGGGGAAGGAGAAACTGAACTTGTTTGGAGTGGATTATAATGGTGCAGTGGTCTTTGAGGTGTCCTCGAGGTCCAGAGAAGCATCTCCCTACTATGCTGGACTGATTATTGTGGTCTCAAATGTGACCTGAGCTGTAAGGCAGCAGTGCTAACTACTGCGCCACTGTGCCTCCATAAAACATTATCTCTCCTTGTGTCTCCTGAGCTCCTAGGACTAGCGAACACCAACAGAGTCGCAAGGGATCAGCGTTACGTTATACTGGATATTCAGGGGTTTCTTGCTAAGCTTTATTAAATGTCTACATGTACTTATTTGAATGATGCTTTTATCCAAAGCGACTTACAACATTTATGATGCAGTTGGTTACATGGTGGAGTGGTGGCTCTGAGGTAAACTCCAGAAGTGACTCCACTCCACTGGGACCTTAACCTGCAATTGCTCCGTCCTGGGTATGACGTTAATCTGTGAGCAGGTCCTCCAACGTGCAGGAGAAACTCAGGGGTTGGTGGCAGGATTGGCACTCCTTAAAAAAACCTCACGCTGTTCCAGTGTTGTGCTGAGGTGACACCTGAGCGAATGCACCCAATCCTCCTCCTGGTTCCATTTCTTTTGGCTTTTCCATTGGAGCCCAGGCAGGTGAAGTGACCTGATCAGGCCTATGGACTCCTCCAGACGGTCATCTTAAGATGTTCTGTCCAGACTGTTCTGAGGATGGGAAAGATGGAGGGTCAGAAACATAGCGGTCAGCCATAAACACTGAGGGCAGTCAGTTGACAAGTCAAACATCAAAGGGAGAACAGAAAGCACTGGAACCCAAGTCTGAGGGACTGGGCTGAATTGTGGCGTCTGTATGCATTTAAATGTGAAATGTCTTCTATGTGTTTGGTGCTTCCTAGGAAATGGCCGAGTCTCACACATGGCGAATGTGTCTCTGTTCTACTTACTGTATGTGCCCAGTTGGTTTTCCTGTGTTTAATAATCAACGTGATTCCATGAAATGTCCTCATAAAATCGTCATTAAAAACACAACAACAGAGCCGGACCCGACAGCTTACCCCTTTCTAATTACAACATGTCAAGGTTAGACTGGTTGCCAACGCAATCGCACACGCAGCGGGACTTTTCATTTGTGACAAGAAAAAAACAAATCTGCACCCAAGCAGGAGAACAGGTTTGCCCAGGTTGACGATGCCTGGAGTGATGGCGTGACATCTTGTCGTTGTCATAGCGCTGCTTACGGATTACTGAGGGTAACCTGCAGAAATAAGCGTCACAAAGAGGACCACCCTGCCTGTTTGACATCCACGAGTCGTAGTCCTGGTCCCCAGCGGCCTTCTCGTACACCGCCAACAGGGGACCGAATGACCAGACGGCCGCCATCACACATGAGTGGGCTTTACAGGTCTGAGGGAGAGAATAACTTGGAGGTCAGCGCACAGTGAAATGTCTAAGGATTTGTTTTAAATGTCATGAGGAAAGCTACGGAAATAAATCAATAATAAATATACGAGGAGGAAGGTTAACGCAATACACAAAGTGTGCCAGGAGATGACTACGAGATCAGCAGATGTCCTGCAAACAACAAGACCGGACAGTCGTCACATACACAGAAATCTCAAGGATAGTAGCTGAACCTCAAAGAGAGAGGAAGAAGAAGAGGAGGAGTGTGACATTGAAGACTTTTATTTACTAAATTATCGGAGTGTGTGAGCCAATTGGAATAAATGTGTGTACATAAGTCAGCACTGCACTGTTCAGAAGACGGACCTCTGCTCTGACCTTTCTGATTATTTTGTGACAGACTGCTGTGATGAATGCTCCCTGTCCGGCCCTACTGAAGAGAGAAGAAAGGATGCAATGGACAAGTCTTCTCCTAGCTGGTTTCTGACTTCAAGAGGTTTCATCAAACTTGTCCTAGTAGAGGACACAAGTGTCTGTGTCAACAGATCTCCGAGTCTACTGACGTAAGGCCGCCTGCTCACTGACTTGTCGATAACTGCGGGGCTCTGCATGCTACTAGCTCTCCTGTCTGAGTGAAGTGCAGTGGCCAGGGGACTCCAACTCCAGTCCTGGAGGGCCGCAGTTTCTTAATTAGTGTCCTGTTTTTGCTAATTAATTTCTTTTGAATTCATTTTAATTGACTTGTTTTTTAGGATTTGTTCCCCAGAATGTCTTCATCGTTCCTCAGGATTTCTTCATTTTTTTTTCCTTAAACAGAAAGGACATGTGAAGTGAGTGACCAACAGAAGACCACCTAAGTCAGGGCCTCAAACTTCAACTAATTTCACTCCAAGCAGTTGCTTAATGAGGTGCAGAGTCTTGTCGTTAATTAAACTCTTTAGTTCTTTAATTCTGTGGCTTGTTGCTGCTCTCATTGGACCATAGCAGACATTTCTGAAATTGTCAATTTTCTCTTTTTAAGAGCTCCTGGGGTCCTGAGCAGATCAGCAGTCCTGAGACCTCCACCCTTTTTATTTTCAGATATTGTGTGATGGTCACAGTTTGCTGGTCCTGTTTTGGCTCATTTTGTATCTCGTTATTGTTTAAGGAAAAAGAAACAATGAAGGGGTCCGAGTCTTCAAGAACAAGTCAAGTAAAATGAATTCAAAAGAAGTGAATTAGCAGCAAAAACAGGTCACTGATTAAGAAAAGGGCGAGAATGAAAACCTGCAGCCACTGGGGCCCTCCAGGAGCGGAGTTGGGGACCCCTGCTCTAGGCAGTGTGGCCATGAGCCCCACGGTGACAGAAGGGCCATTCCTTTCCAGTCTTTATTCTCAACATGCTGGCCTATCTGACAGCTGAATGGAAAAGGTAACGGCGTTCCCACTCACACAGCTCCATAAAGCTTCATTATGAGTCCTGACCTTTTATTGTAGCTTATGTGCTGGTGGTAGTCATTTTTAAATTGGATTTAGTTTAATTTCACATGAGGGATGTCAGATTTAGGGTTAGGGTCACATTTTCTTTTTTGCAATCTAAAGCCCATCATATTCTACTTACACCACCATCTTTGTATTTTTCTTACACATCTCCTCAGTAAAGTGGGAGGATTGACATCTTGTATAGAAGGAGCCGGTAATGAGCTGGCATCCCATCCAGGGAGGGTTCTGTCAGGAGTCGGGCCGAGTTCTTAGTCACCCAGAATGCAACTTCATACTCGGAATAGCAGGCTTCAAAAAATGTCTTTATTTATGTAGCAACGGTAGAAGGCACCTTAGAAAGCAAAAACTAATAATAAGGGACCAGAGACCACCGAGCAAAACACAATCACTCGACTCCACCACAGGACTCCATGTTTGTGTTAAGGCAGCAACTTGCACTCGAGTCCCCCTAAAAATGACAAGGACACCTTAAAATATCAGACATTACAAAATGGGCAGGAAACCGAATGGAAATGCATCAGAGACGCCTCAAAGTGACATTCAGGCATTCTGAAACAACCCTCAGTTCTCTTAATCAAATATCTGAACGTGTACTTCACATATCGTGAAATCCAATTGGAGGTTTAGTGTAAGATATGCGACAATTTCTAATATATTAACAGCCTGAGGTTAGCTCAAATACATTTTAAGATGTCTCAGGATACTGTTCTGTTGTTTTGTGTTTATTCTGTTGTGTAGTCAGATAAATGGAGCAACAGGAAAAGCAGTGAGAGAGAGATGTGAAAGGCACTATATAATAGGTAGATAGGACAGGAAAGGCACTATATGACTGATCGATAGGAAGGATGGGAAAAGCACTGTATGATAGATAGGTATAGGTGAAAGGCACTATATAATAGATACAGTAGGGAGATAGATGGATAGGAAGGTACTATATAATAGATAAATAAAAGGCACTATATGATAGATAGGTATAGGTGAAAGGCACTATATAATAGATACAGTAGGGAGATAGATGGATAGGAAGGTACTATATAATAGATAAATAAAAGGCACTATATGATAGATGGATAGATAGACAGATTTCAAATTTCTGGGCTTTTCTATGTGACAGCACCTGAGTTTGTGTGATCACTACAGATGTGCAATGGCAACAAGTGACAACACAGACCACATGTCCTGACAGATGTGCCCCCCCCCCCCAGCAGCTCCCCCTAGAGGGATCCCGACAGGGCTGTCCATCATTACAACGACTCCCATGCAGCCCTGTGGGTGTCCAAACTGGAGTCGTGCCAGAGGGATGCTGCCACCCAGTGTATTGGCAGAACATGTGGCACTGGGAGGGAGGGAGGGAGGCACTCTCTCTCCTTCTGCTATAATGGCCTCCTGTCTGGGCTCCTTTATATATATATATACACACAGACACACACACACACACACTAGCTGTGTAAGCCCATGCTGTAAAAAGCCCAGGCTCTTGGTAACTATTGACTACTAGTGGTTTGGTTTTGCCGCTGTGCTCGCCCTCCCTTGTCTGTCAGCGGCTAAGTGAGTTTCTCTCTCGTTTGCCTTTCCTCGGCGGTTTCACTTTGGCGATGGTGTTGCTTTCTTTCAACTTCATGCTGTGGCCTCGTCTGTCGTTCTTCTTCCGACACTTTCACTTGGGGCTGCCTTGCCGGCTCTTTGAACTCCATGCTGTAGCCTCGCACTTCTGGGCCAGACAGACAGACAGACAGACACACAACCAAGCGTAGACATTTATATATAAGATGTGACTACTACTGTATACAGAAACAAAATACATAAAAGGTGTTTCTTTCACAGCACTCAATGTGCACTGGTACAGTAACCTTTAATTACATTTGTGCCAGTAATACCCAAGCACTTGCCCTTCTACAGAATATCAGACATCACGGGGTTTCCTCCCACAGTCCAAGGACATGCAGGTTAGGGGGGCCATCATGTCACTCTCCAAGCTGTTTAATCCAAACCGGTGGCGCGGCGGGGGGTTGGTGGTTGGGTTTTGGGGGCTGGAGCCTGTGGGATGCTAAATTGTCCCCTGTGTGTGCCTTTGCCCTGTCCAATGATGGCTCCTGGGGTGGGCTGGCTCCAACTTCCTTGCAACCCTGCTCTGGATGAAGTGGGTGTAGAAAATGGATGGATTAAATTGTAGATCAGAGTTCCCCAAATCTGTCACAGGCATACAGTCAGGTGAATTCTTCAAGCAGTCGGCCTGTTGACAGTTACAAAATGCAGCAATTTGGGTCAAGAACTTGGTCCTCCCCATGGGAGTCAACTGCATTTATGCGTTATGGGAAAACGAAAAGAAACAGCTTTGCAAAGTTGCCTTGCAGACAGGATTGTGAAATCTTCACGTGCAGTAGTAATTTGGATATGCGGCGCCATTTGCTACGCTTAATCGAGTGTTTTATTTCCCTATTTATCTGCCAATGCAGGACTGAGAACACTCCAAGTGTGCTGTACGCGTAGATCAAAGTGCGCCTGCGCGATCGCACACCTGCGGCTTCTTAGCGTCGTGAAGAAGAGAAGGACGCCCTCTGCAGTCAGGAGCGGGGACGAGCAGCCAGCATCGGCAGCTACGAGCGTTCGTTTGTAAACGTTTTTTAAATGCGTGCTCAGTGATTTGCGGGCACTACAGCCTTTTTTGATCCGAACGTCTCCGTTGAACCTCTGGGGCGTGTTGAGGCGAGTCAAATATTTGGGTGCGTGTTTCATAATAAGCGAAAGGGCGAATAAAACGTGAATTGTCATAAACCAGCCAACCGAAGAATTCCAGCTCGCAAACTGCACTGAATCATGCCCACCAAACCCCCCATACACAACATCCTTGGTAAATCGAGTCAGGTACCTTAAAATACACGTCGAGATATCGAACAAGTAATGGGGACCGCAGTACACGGGGCGGCGCAGTGGTTAGCCGCCTAGCGCACTCAGCGTCCCGACTTTACGATTCGGGCCGATGCCATGTTGGGTTCACGTAGGCGCGCGCGTGTGACTGGACCCCGCAATGGACGGGCGTGCGCACAGGCAGAGGCAGGGCCGGTTCTTGCCTTACGCCCCATGCTGCTCAGGTTGGCTCCGGTACCCCCAGAAACAGAATTGTTTTGAGATGATGAAGAGAGGTGACGCACCGTGGGGAATGCGATTCAATAAAACGGTCCGGAGAATACGCGAGTTAAGAGGAGTAGTCCGTTTGGAAAATGACAACTGAATAAATGACACAAAGGCGCAAGTGCTGCATTTTAGAGACCGACGTGACGTGACGTGACGCCTCGGGGCTCAGCCCGCCACTGTGGCCGCCGGATGGTCAGCCCCCCCTCTCGTAACTTTACTTTCACTTTCCGCGAGTGCAGCGCAGCAGCGAACAGAGGAGCCTCCCTGATGGGTTACCCACGGCCGGCGTGTTTTTAATGCGTGACAGCTCAGTAAGTTGGCTTGTTTATTTGTTTGTTTATTTGTTTTTCCCTCTTCGCGCCTCCTCACCTTCGTCTCGTCCAGTTTGCACTTGAAAGCCTTCGAGTGTTCGCAGAGCAGAGCGGCACTCGTCTCGCCTTCTTGACCATCGCCGTCCAGGCCGACTAAATGCTCACGTGCCCACCGTGGGGGCTGCCGGGGTGCGTTCGCGCTCAGGCCGCTTTACGAGGCGCCTTTACGGGCGCGGGGACCGGCGGCGTTAACGTTAGCAATGCCGCCGGCAGGTTAGAAACGTTCAGCTGCCGGAATTCCGTCCCGTTGTTTGCGTCTGCAGAGCGCGAGTTCACGGCGAAGAGCCAAACGACCGACCGACCGACTCGATCACTCGAAGGTGCAGGCAGGTGGGCGTAGCAGGGTGCGCAGACTCCGCCAACGTCCTGGGGGCTTTGGAGAGTTTTAACGTTTATTTTTTTATATTTTTGATCACGAAGCCGGACTTGTTGTTTTTCTTTTCTTGTTTTTCTTTTTTTATTGTGATTTTCTAAAGCTCTTTGAGTCGCAGCCTTGTGTATGAAATGCGCCCCTCAATTCCAGGTGGATGTCCCGGTGGTCGTCTTCTTCTTGTCGATGTTTAGTCTTTCACTTTTTTCTCACTTGAGGTTTCCTCCTTGTATTAAAATCATTTCCATGAATGTTTTGACGCAGCTGGCAGCCCTCAGTATCTCAGAATGACAAAAACACGAGGGTCAGTGGCGTAGCGTAGTAGGGGCGGCAGGGGCGGCCCGCCCCGGGCGGCACTTTTAGGGGGCTGCAAAATTTCACAATAAATAAATAATATCTTGTAAAAATTTGAACCATACCTAAATAAGGGGGCGGCGGATACCCACGCTACGCTACTGACGAGGGTGGACATTTTTGTAAACTTATTAAAAAATGCCAACTGAAGCATCTCAAGTATTCGGACCTTTTGCTGTGCGTGTGCTTCCCATTCTGTTGACCACCACGGAGATGTTGTTTGAAGTCCACCTGTGGTCACATCAGTTAGCTGGACATGATTAGCGAAGGTGACCAGAGGTCAGAGGAACTGCCAGCGGAGCTTAAAGAGACGATTGGGACGAAGTGCAGATCTGGGTACGGCTGCAGCATTTAAGGGTCCTAAGAGCTTAAATGGAAGACGTTTGGCCAAACTGAGCAACTGAGGGAGGAAGACTTTGGTAAGAGAACTGACTGAAAAGCAGGTGGTCATTCTGGCTGAGCTCCAGAGAAACATCTAGAGCTGTGATCCTTAACCTTTTTTGAGTCACAGACTCCTTTAGGAATCTGATGAATGCTATGGACCCCCTAACCCTAGAAATATTCACATAAGCGCAACTTTGCAAACAATGCAAAAAAGTTTGCAAGCAACTTTATTAAAGTGCTCCACCGTATCAGCCTGGTGAATTTCTATCAGTAAACTTGTATTCCAGATTTGAGGTGTGTAACAGCAGAAGGCCGCCAGCCTCACCACTTCTTTTAAGTTTATCTCTTGGAATTCTAAGCAGACCCTCATTTGATGATCTAAGGTTACAATTTGGAGTGTAAGATGTAAGACATTCTGAGATATATGACCGAGCAGATGATTGAAGGCTTTATAAACCATCAGCATATTTTAAAGTCAATTCTAAATGACACCGGTAACCAGTGTAGTGACACTAGGACTGGCGTGATGTGCTCGGTTTTTCTTTTGCTAGTTAAGATTCTGGCGGCTCCATTCTGCACTCATCGCAATCGATTTGATGTTTTTTTTTGGGTGGTCCTGAGATGAGTGGGTTACAGTAGTCGAGTTCACGCTTTAGTTTTTTAGTCAAGTAATTTCTAATCATTGTGTAAAGTTATAAGAGATCTAACTTTTGTTATATTTCTTAGGTGAAAAATGCTGTCCTGTTAATCTGATTAATATGTGATTTTAAAATTCAGGTCCGAGTCAACAGTTACCCCTAAATTCTTTACCTTTTGTCTTGACTTTTACGCCTAATGGATCAAGTTTATTTCTAATATCCTCATTATATCCATTTTTGCTAATCACTAAGATTTCTGTTTTCTCCTTATTTAGTTTGAGAAAATTACAACTCATCCACTCAGAAACACAAGTAAGGCATTAGGGTCAGTGAATCAAGAGAGTTGGGGTCATCAGGCGCTACTGATATTAATATAATTATGAAATACAATCCTCTTGTACAAATTAAAACCAATCTACTACCATTACTATTACATCTACTCTGAATCAACAGTACTGGGCTGTATAGTGAATTTAAATGTTCATTTTTATCTGACCTTCACAGACCCCCTGAAGCCCATCCTAGGGGTCCACAGACCTCAGGTTATGAGTCCCTGGTCTAGAAGCCCTCAGTATCTCAAAAAGACAAATCAAAAACAAGAGGGTAGACATTTTTGCAAACTTATTAAAAAATAAAAACTGGAACATCTCAAGTACTCAGACCCTTTGCTGTGCCCATGCATCCCACTCTGTTGATCATCGCTGAGATGTTTCCACATCTTGTTTGAAGTCCACCTGTGGACAGTTGAGTTGTCTGGAGTGGCACCGCTGCAACGCTCCACTGATCTGGCTGGGCTTTATGGCAGAGCAGGCCGATAACACATGAAGGGACTTTCAGATGGCGTGAAAGAGACTCTCTCTTGTCTGAGGGAGCCAATGTTGAACTGTTTGCCCTCAGTTCTAAGCCTGGCATTACTCCTCATTCTGACGGTGAATAACAGCGGTGTTAATATCAAGCCATGGGGTGGTTTCTCAGCATTATGGATTGGAAAAGGGAAAGCTGAATGGAGCAGAGCACAGAGACCCCCCTTAATGAAAGTCTGCCCCTAGAGTACTCTGGACCTCAGACCGGGCCAAAGGTTCTCCACCCAACAGGACAGCAACCCTCAGTGCCAATCAGAGACAACGTGGGAGCACCTTAGGCCCAACTCTGAGAGTGTCCACAGTTGTCTTTGCCAGAGCCCAGACTTCAATCCAGTCACACATCTCTGGGGAGACCCGAGAATAGCTGACCGTTGGTGGTCTCCGTCCAACCTGGCTGAGCTTGAGGGGTTCTGCACGGAAGAAAGGAAGAACATCCCCAAATCCAGGTGTGCCAAGCTTGTCACATTGACCCAAGAAGACTCCAGATTGTAGTCCCTGCCAAAGGGGCTTCACCTTCTGACTAAAGGGTCTGAAGATTTATCTCGGTGGAATAGTTTGGGTTTCTATTTTTAATGAACTTGCAGAAATTCCTAAAATCCCATGTGTTGTTTTGCTTTGTTATTCTTTAGTATTGAGTGTTGCTTCATGAGGAGGAACAAATGAATTTACGTGATGTTGGCACAAGGCTGCAACAGAGCAAAATGTGAGAAAAGTGAAGGGGGCTGAAGATTTCCTGAACTCCCCTCACTATTCATGTCGGTCACCTTTCATGCTACAAAAAAAAAATCAATCAAGCAATGGGAAGCTGGAGCCTGTCTTGTCTTATCGGACCCCCGTGATGCCCTCTGCCCTCCACTAAAAATCAGAGGAAAACTTGCCGTCACATTTAAACGTTTATGGCGTAGCCCACCTGATTGGTGGTCTTTATCAAACCCATGAGTTCCATCTACGCTGGCTCTGTTCTCCCGATTCTCTGCTATTAGCTGTTCCACGGTGCCGATTCCGAAAACGAAGGGTGGCAGCTCTTTTAGTGCAGCAGGCCCCCGGTGATCGAATGTCCTGCCTTTGGAGCCTCGTTCGTGTGCCTCACTTTCTGTTTTTAAATCTAAACTTCAGACTCCTCTTTTTAATATTGCCTTTTGTTGATTTTGGTGAGTACATATTGGACTTAATGGTAGGTTTTAATACTTTGTATTAATGTACATATCTTGACATCGCTTTAAAATTATATGGATTATTAATATTAATAAGCATAAAACACAAAAGGTGCTTGTGAAAGGAACCAAGGAGATGTGATTTAATGTTGGTGGTCCAAGTCTGAAGGTAATGTCTTTGTTTCCAGCGATTTTAAGCCTTCATGTATGTAATCTTAGTGAGTTGGAGGCAGTCGCCTAATGTGACATCCCCAGCAGCTCAAGCCAACTAGTCCACGACTCGCCCCCTTTGCATTTAGTCGTAGGCCCCTTCTCTGACAACGCTTATCCAGAAGTACAAAGCGTAAAAGGCAACGATGAGGAATAAGGAACTCGCAAATCAAAAGAGAAACCCGTCTGTCTGATGTCGTGTCTTTTACGTATCGTAAAGTAATGAAAAATAAAGGGTAGAGATTGTGGCGGAATTCGCTGAACCTGCTGACTCTTCACTCAGCACCAGCTCCACCAGGCAACACCCTATTGGCTGTCGGACACAGCGGCGAGCCTGACCGTGCTGGAAAGTCGCCAGGCAGTCGCCGAATGTGACCTTCCGAGCAGACGTCGGTCAAGTAAATTGACGAGATCAGCACTGTCAGTCGACAAGTCTGACATGTCCTACGTTTGTATTGATTAATCAGTAAGGCATTTGTTTGTTAATAAGTTTGTCTTTATATTACATGCCAACACATTATAGTGGTATCGACTGAAACCATCAGAGTTAAGGCCGTCTCACGTACTCCTAGTAAATCTTATCGACTTTGGGGACGTCCCAGTCATATATCTGAAAAAACTCGCACAGTAAATGAAACTCTAAAGGCCATTTAAGCGCAGTCCTGTCCTTGTACCTGCACGTAAATCTGCTCTGCCTACAGTAGTCAGAAAAGGTGAGAAATTCATAAATCGATAAACCTGCAGACCACCAGGGAGCTGCGTGTCTCTGGCAAAGGCGTGTATCGCGGCTGGACGGAGCCCCCCATCCAAGGTGAGTGCCTCGGTGTCACTCTGGCCTCCTCAAACTTAAAAGCACACATTCAGAATCTGAAGGCAGTGGGCTTGCGGTAGAAAACAACAAGAACCCGCTGAGCTGAAACTGTTTACCGTCTTAAATAGTAAATCAGATTTGGAAAATAAGTTGAGGTTGTGTGCAAGGACCGCGTTTTATTTACGGGTATTTGGTGCCACTTTCAAAGTAAGACGGATAAAAATGTGGTTATTTCAAAAACGTCTCACACTCCCATCGCCACATCGATGCACTTTACTTTCTGCCTAAGTGGCTTCAATTTTTCTGTCTTTTTCTTGTTTTCATTTGGCTCTGCCCATGGCAAAGGGGTCAAGGCGTGGGGGGTCCAGTCCACATGTGAATCGTAAGGCACATGCACAAGCAGCACATTTAAATACATTTTAGATTCATGAGCGTGTGAGCAGCACACGGGGACAACTGCATGTGTGTGTGCGCCTCTCGGAAGAACAGCACAGGCAGCTTTAGGTGGTCTTGTGCCTGTGAGTTTGATAAGTGAGGGGCCGCAGGCTCAGTCTGTGGAGTTAAGGAGCTGCTTTAAAGTGCGGGAGTCATTGATAACTCTTATCTAAGGCAAATAATCTGTGCAGTTAGATGTTTGTTTTGTGAAAATGAAGATAACGCGAATAATGGATCCTCAAACATGTGGACTGTGTCCTGATATATCAGTGGCAGAAGGCAGCAGCGCTGGCTCTTTACTGTGGCATCTCAACTGGCAGCGTTGACAGCTGTCCAGCATGTCTTCCCATTACTGCCCAGTTATTGCTCATTTAGTTTTGAGTTTTCTGTAGGCTTCTCTACAAATCTTCTTCTTTAACGTCTTCATGGATTCCACAGCCCACTTTACTTCTTGCCATAATTTTTGCATCGAGTTGTTTGGGACTTTTACTTGGCCTTTCAAAAATAAGACTTGCACTTCTGCTCCTGTCTGGGGTTTATTGGCTGAAATATTGACGAGTGTTGTCATTCTGGAGGGACAAAGATCACCTCGGGTTTAACTGGGCATGAGTCTGTGTGTCCAGTAGGGAGTGCCAGCTCTGTGAGTGGACCGGTGCATTATGGGAGGGCAGTTTGGCCTTAAAATAAATGACTTCAAGTATACTTGAGATGTACGTGTGTGTGTGTATAAAGTAAGTATTGTATATGGGTAAGTATCATCTGTATAAGCTGTGTGTGTGTGTATGTGTGTATATATATATATATATATATATATATATATATATATATATATATATATATGGTTGAAATAGTTTTACTGTCAAATAATGCAAAGAGCACACAACATGTGTTTCGCTCTAATTCTGGGCTCATCAGGTGTACACACTCACTGCACCCCCTCTCAGGAATCGACCTCAGACGTCAGCGCTAGAGGTGAAGCCTCTAACATTGCGCCACGGCGTGTGGTTCATTTGACAGCATGTAGATCGGAGTAATTACATTCATGGCATTCGTAGTCTGAATCACAATCTGATTGTATGGGTGGTTACCTACCAGGTAACGCCTGATGAGCCCAGAATTAGGGCAAAACACGTGTCGTGTACTCTTTGCATTATTTGACAGTAAAACTATTTCTATGATCTGCTTCTCACAACTGAAAGAGGGCACCGTGGTGGATGTTAGCCGACTTGCTGACCAACCACAAGCATTACCTGGTAGGTAACCACCCATACAATCAGATTGTGATTCAGACTATGAATGTCATGAATATATATATATACATAGTGAATAAGGCGCTATATACTTGCCTGACCTGGCACAGATTCACTCTGAGGCACATGTTTAGAAAGGCACAGGCTTTATTTTTCCTCACCTGTGGGGCACGTCTTCCTTGTGAACCCCACAAGCAATACACAGTCCCAAAGCACTTCAAATAAAGCACAACTAATCACCACAAATACACCCTTCTGGCACCACCACTCCTCATCCTCTTCCTCCCGATTCTGGCCCTGAGTAGTGGCTGCAGGCTCTTTTTTGTAGCCCTCCCAGAAGTGCTCCAGGTGGTAATTGGACTAATTAGACTGCACTTCTGGGTGTGGCTGCCTTCCAGCCCACAGAGGCTCGTTAAGCCGTGCAGCTCCTCCGGGGGGTGGCCACGGAGCCCAACAGGTCTAAGTCCTGAAGTCCCACACGTGTGGCCCTGATGTAACCCAGGAGGGCTGCCATCAAGCATTCTGGGGGATGTATAGTGCATCCCATGGCTGCTCCCCTGGATCCAGTGTTGAAGGGTGTCCCGGCCGAGCATGGGACCTAGCTGCCTGTCACAATTTTTATTTATATATATATATATATATATATATAATCTTCATTTGGATCTTGATCTTTGTTTGTCCGCGAATGAATTAGAAGAAGAAGCACTAGATGGCAGTAGAGAGACAGCTAAAACATAGGCATTGCATTAAGAATCTCCTCCAGGCTTATACTACTGAAGACTGTAGTACTCCAGTCACACCTCAAAACACAGACATTCAAACTAAACAAATTGTTGTGCTTTAAATTAACTAATCTTTATATATAATCTTCATTTGGATCTTGATCTTTGTTTGTCCGCGAATTCATGTTCCCCTGACACTGCCTTGGTTGTTACTTTTCTTCACAAACACTGTCGATAGCACTCTTTGTGTTTAGATCTGGCGTCAACACCTGCTTCGTTGTCGAGGCTGTGGTTTTTTCTATTTCTATCCACCGTCATTGGCAGCACTTCGTCCAAATCGAATGTTCACCCGCTTCTTGGAGTCTGCAGTCAGAGTATATAAGTCGGACACACTTCTGTGATTTTTACATCAGTCAGCGTTTGGAGTTCAAGAAAGAAACATTGGTTCTTCCTTACTCTTTGGATTGCCACAAAGCAACCTTCGAGATTGGAGAAAGGTTGAGAAGAGATCGTGAGAGGAAACGACAGCATCGTGAAAACGAGACGGACTGTGAACGGAGAGAAGCAGAAATGCTCCTCCACCACCACATAATTACTATTCGGACAGTGATTCCGAGTAGGCCGTTCCTATTGAATCAATGTCCAAGGGTTTTCTTTTGTAATTTTGTTTCCCTTATAAAAAAATCATAATGCTGTGCGACGAAGGGCCCAGTTCAGGACTGGCAGCCGCGTTTAAACAGGGAGCCCTTCACAGACAACTTTAACACGCGCAATGTAGTTGTGCGCACATGGCTAGT
The DNA here is from genome assembly GCF_900747795.2 of Erpetoichthys calabaricus. Taxonomy (NCBI): domain Eukaryota; kingdom Metazoa; phylum Chordata; class Cladistia; order Polypteriformes; family Polypteridae; genus Erpetoichthys; species Erpetoichthys calabaricus. The sequence goes on from NC_041406.2 coordinate 1,876,530, forward strand.
GTGTATATTGTGTGTATATATATATCTATATATATATATAAAGTGAATAAAACTGGAGGCTTCAGAAATGTTTGGGGTGCCAACCCAGCCTCACCTGTTTTGATAATAATAATAAAAGCAGAAAAAAGTTCAGAACAGTGCCCTGCAAAGATGTGCCACCTGACAACAAAAGGTGTTGTGTTTCTTGTACTGCAAATGGCAGCATTGAGCTTTCTGACTCGGCTTTCTTTATAAGGTCAGAAGTCGATCTCGTAGGCTCGGCCCCCCATTTCTAAGAATAGATTAGAATGACGGGGCGGGGCTTGTGATGCCTGGTGGGGCTCTGTGTCATCTCCTGGTGACGGGTCAATGCTGTGTAGCACCCCTTCTGCTCGGCGAGTCTTATCTGAGCCCTAATCACGTGGGTGACATATATATATAATATATATATATATATATATATATATATATGGGTGAGCCAAAATTATGTTACCACTAATGGTAGTGCTATGGATTTACTTGTATACAATTTTTGTGGGCAATTTATGGTTACATGTGTTTAACGTGATGGCAAACAGGTTGAGACGTTCCTGTAAATCATCTTGTACATATGAAGTATGTTTTGTGAATAAATTGTTTCTGCTATTCAAATGTTACCATAATTTTGACTCTCCCTGTATGCGTGTGTGTGTGTGTATATGTATTTATGTATTTATTTATTTTTTGTTCTTTATTTCGCCTTATACAATTTCTTGTATTAGGAATTTGTTAGTTTTCGCATACCCCTTGGGGTCAGAGTGCAGGGTCAGCCATTGTACAGCGAGCACCCCTGGAGCAATTCCAGGTTAAGGGTCTTGCTCAAGGGCCCAGCAGAGTAGGATCTCTTTTGGCAGTGACGGGGATTCAAACCGGCAACCTTCTGGATACCAGCGCAGATCCTTAGCCTCAGAGCCACCACTCTGTATATGTAAATAACAAAAAATCAACATCCTTGACAATCAGAAAAAAGTTTGGGGAGGCCACCCGTATACTCGATCCCCGGCTGTAAAAGTGTAAGTCCATGTAAAGCTGTGATCCATGTAAAAACTGATTACAGAGGGAGGTCATCGGGGTGTTAAGGCAGGTTGGTAGAAGTGACATCATTGGACTCGGGCAGAATTTCCCATATTTGATCTGCAGAAATAACCGAGGAAAGATCAGCGTACCCTGCAGCCCCCTGGCCTGGTGTGGCATTACGTTTGATTGGTCCCTCTGGCCGTCTCCATGATAATGAACTTGAACCACTCAGAAACTGTCCAGCTTAGCTAACTGTGATATGGAGGCACTTGATTGTTGACTCCTTTCCTGAAATAAGCGTGTGGTCCTTGGCGTGTCCTGTTACTACTGCACCCTGGGGTTTTGTGAGAATGGCGAGATCTTTACTGGTCCGGCACTGAGAGCATCAAGCTGTGGAGAGGTGCGTGACGACCCTGATCAGCGTTTCTGTGTTGTGTTTTCTGGTTTCTCTCCCTTTTTCTTCCCCCTCTATCTCTCCTCTCATTTAAATAAAAAATAACTGGATGGACTTGATGGGTGGACAGGTGAATTACCTTGAGGGGTCTCGGTTCTGCAGCGTTCTCCTTTCCCCCATTTACACAGACGCACTACATAAACGAGACAACGCTACAAAACACGTGACTCAGCACAGTACATTTAAGATGACGTTAATCACATAGCACCACTACAAGCTTCCAAACGCAAACCCCACATTTTGACTCGACTCCAGACCGTCTCCCTCCTCAATAGTTAATGTGACAATGAGGGGCCATGGAGCAGCTGGTCACTCGAATGTTCAAATGCTTTTGTGCCCCTGGAAATGGGGGGATCACGTATAAAAATGTCTGTCTTTTCTAAATCGCCCATGTGATATTTTTGTTAAACCCCTACTACACTTCAGTCCCACCCCGACGATATCAGAAGTCTCGACTGTAAGCAGTGCTTATGGATCCCGGTGGGTTAACCACAGCCACTTGTCCAAAAGAAGAGATGGAAATGCCCCCTTTAAACCAGCACCCTGGAAAATGGAAAGTGAAATGCAGCCCCCCACCAGTGTCTGGAAGGTTTCTAGTCCTCTGAGGCGTGAGGAGCAGTCGAGGACAGGAGTGGAGGAAAAATGGAGAGCCAGTCCACCTCCACAGTGAAGGCCACTTCAAAAATGGTTTCTCGCTGCTGCTGCCAATGTGTGGAAAAGTTAAAAAAGTCCCCATATATCCGTCTCTTTCTCTCTGTTTTATTAGGTACGGTGGCCACCATTACAAACGACAACTCTGACAAGCTCCTCTACCTCTGTGCAAACACCATTTAAAGCCACAAGACCCCATATTTACAACCCGGGAATCTGTGCCAGAAGTATTGTTACAAGCGCATGACTACCAGTAAACGGGGCACAAAAAGAAAAGCCAACAACCTGACCAGCCCACTCCAAAGCCATGGGCATTAATATGGACTTGACCCAAACCCCCCCCCCCCCCCCCCCCCCCCCAAATAGCCTCCACTCTTCTCTTTTCCTCAGGATTGTGGAGTCCAGCTGTTGGGATTTGTGCCCATTCAGACTAAATGAGCATTTGAGAGGTCAACTACTGACATACTGGACGAGAAGGCCTGGCTGACAGTTGGCATTCCAGTTCATCCCAGTGGTGTTCGGTACCCTCCTGTGTAGGCCACTCCATTTCACACAGAGAACTACAGACACATGGGATAGGTGACCAAGTAGTGTGGTAGACCGTAGGACTCTGCGGACCTTCGAAACTCAACTTGATGTAGGACTGGCAAACGTCGTTGGGCTGAGTGGCCTGCTCTTGTCTTTGGGGACCTGTTTTTTTGTATACTGTGGCACAGTCTTGCTGGAACAGAAAAGGGCCTTTTCTGTCTTTGTCTGCTGTCACGTTTACAGTACCTCTCGCTGGACCCAGGGGGCCGAGCCTAAACCCCGCCATTAGCCCTCCTCCACTGAACTTGACACTCTGGATGGCAGCGTTCTCCTGGCATCGGCCAAACCCAGATTGGTCCATCAGACTGCCAGCCAGTGAAGTGGGATTCCTCCGTGCTCCAGGGTGCTTCACCTCTCTCCCGCCTGTCGTGACTCCAGAGTCTCCATAGCACTTTCAAAGGTGGCCTTCAAAACCCTGAGTAGATACCAAAAAGGGCCTTGAATAATCTTTATAAAAGACTGAAAGAAGATGCTCTGTAGGACCACAAGTTCCTAAGAGCGCAAAAGGAATTGCCTGAGAAGGCAAGGCAATCCACAGCAAACAAAGTCCCGATACAGAATCCAAGGGCGAGGTCACAAAACGGAGCACGGGTTCAAAAATCACAAAAAGCAATAGCAGAACGCACAGTAGACACACGAAACGCTCCACTAATAAACTCACTGAGATCGAACCGTCAAGAACTGTGGAAGGCCCTCCCATATATAGTGTGGAGGGCGGTGATTGGCAGGCAACCCCGCCCCTTGGGGAACCACCCACAAAACCCACGGGACATAATCAGATAAAGAAAAGAAACGTTAGTGGCACAAAATGAGACAAAACGAACAAACAAACACAACTTTGAACCCCAGCCAGGAGAGAAATGCCAGCTGAAACGTGAGGGCACCGTTGCACTTAATAATAATAATAATTCTTTGCATTTATATAGCGCTTTTCTCACTACTCAAAGCGCTCAGCTATTGCAGGTTAAGGGCCTTCATTGCTCAAGGGCCCAACAGAGCAGAGTCCCTATTGGCATTTCGGGATTTGAACCGGCAACCTTCTGATTGCCAGCACAGATCCCTAACCTCGGAGCCACCACTCTGCCTACTTTGTGATCTTATGCCAGTTTCATGAAGCCCCCTACGGACACTTTGTTGTGCTGATGTTGCCCGTCTCTGTTGTGACTGATGCCACAGAGGGGACAGGCCATTTTTTAGGCCTCCTCCCTGCACTCGGCAGCCCCTCTTCTGTGAATGACCTGAGCACAATGGCGAGGGCCTACATCTTAATTAGCTTGACGGTGCAGTGCGGCTGAGCCTGAGGTGCTGGGCAAACTGAAAGCATCGCTGCAGGAATTGAAACTTTCTGTGCGGACTCTGATTGTTGAGCCTGATGGTTTCTGTCACGTGTGAGTGAAGTCGTCCTCGCTGCTTGAATAAAAGGGGGCATTGCAGGGCGGGTGAAGGAGCACAAAGCTGTGCTGAAGGTTTGCCAGTCAGACGGCAGGCGTGACAAGTTGGTGGTTTCAGAATAAATCACAGCATTTACGGGGGGGCCAACGGGCAAAGAGAAAGCATGAGGCAGGAAACCCGGATTTATGGGACACGTCGGCGCCGAGTAGTAACCTTACTTTATTCTTTGTTAATTAGTGTTACCTAATTTTATTTTTATATGTTTTCCGTTCTTCATCTTGTTAGAGCACTTTGAGCGCCACCATTTGTATGCTGTAGAAGTCAATGGTGTTATTGTTGCAGTGGTGATGTGTCTGCCTTCTCAGCCTGTGCCCGTTCTTTACAGCAGTCTCTCCGGCCACCGAGGCTGGCATCTCGTCTTGAGCCAGTGTTGTGCTGCCCGTGTTTGTACCAGCCAGGCAATAAGCTGACGTGTCTGACTGCTCTTTAGTTGTCACCTGCTTATGCGGTAACGGTGAACCTGCCATGACGATCGGGACTTTGTATTCTGTATTCATTTATTTCTTAGGCCTTGTCCTTGGCCTCAAACAACAAAGCAGGTAGAATTCAGGGGGCTTCCGAGGTAAAGGAATGTAATCGTCTCATCTGTTTGTCGATTTAGGACGTTTCTGAAGATGTTCGCCTCCCTGAGGCTGTGCTTTGTTTTGGTGTCCACGGCACCATTGTTTGCTGTTTGCAATGCAGAGACGCCCAGCAGTTGCTCAACGAGATGCCTGAGAGTGTGTGACACGTGACGTTGTTACCGCCATGATGTTCTCCTTTACTGTCCGAGTTTGTGGCCGATACCCAACTGAAAACTCTCGTAGTTAACACATTGACTGCTGGCCCATTTCTTACCAGGACGCTGCAGTCGAGGCCCGTGTGTATGTGACAAACGATTAAGTCCATCAAAACTCGGTGTCCGTGCCAGAGCCTGCAGGTCTCATGTCATCTCATCTCGTCATTATCATCGAAACATTCATCTCTCAACAGACCTAGGTGTGTCAGGACATCAGCAGCTCTTTGTCCCTTGAAGTCACTTTACTCCGCAAGCTGTCACGTCCAAAAAAAATAAAAAAATAAAATGCATCGGCTGTCCAGTAGATGGCAGCACCGTAGCAGGCAACTGAGACGCTGCAGCAGAGCTCACCAGCATGCCAGCTGTGCCCATTGAGGCCGTATACTGGTGCTGGAGTTCTCTCATACGTCGCCCCTCAGCTGCCTCAGTGAGTGAACTCGCACCTCGCGTTCAACGTCTTCTCCATGACTGCGCATTGCTTTCTGTTCTTCGACTTTGATTTACATCTCACGGTTTGGTTTGGATTCTGTGAAATATTTTGGTTTTCAACTCTCTCACTACATCTTGTGATTTTTGTCTCCCGTCCTGACTGTTTGTTTGAATCTCGTCCTCCCAGTTTGACCCTTGGCTGGTGATTTATGTAAAATTCAATCGGCTGAATCCATCCTACCTAAAGCAGCTGCCTCCCTGTTGCAGTCGTTACACTAACAACGGCATAATGAACAGCAGATGATCGCAGCAAATGTTACATCAAATGTGTGTTATGCCTGCTGGATTTTCACACTTTCTACTGACCAGTGCTACACACGGCTTAGACTTTCTCTTCTGGTCAGTTTAGCACTTTTTTCAAGTGTCTGTTGGACCAACGCCCCACACTTCAACATTCTTCTGTCCATTGATCAATATGGAACACAGGGCACCTGCTGCACTCGCCACCGTAAGATGGCTTTTATAGAATGAGTGACTGTGTGTCCATCTGGTTACTGTGTCTCTGTCATTCCAACAGGTGGTGCTTCACAAACATTCCCACTGCTTTTAATAAAGCCTGTGCCAAATGGCATATAAGAGGGACACATGCATTGCATTTGTCATGCCAACTGAAGGCACATCACAAACATTTGTAGTGATGCATTTTATTGTTACAGATGTTTGTGATGTGCCTTCTGTTGGAGAGACAAATGCAGTACATTTTATTACTTGAAATGTTTGTGATGCGCCATCTGTTAGAATGACAAATGCAATCCATTTTACATTTCTAATGTTTGTGATGTGCCATCTATTGGAATGACAAATGCAAGGCATTACTACAAATGTTTGTGATGTGCCATCTGTTAGAATGACAAATGCAATACATTTTATTACTTGAAATGTTTGTGATGCGCCATCTGTTAGAATGACAAATGCAATCTATTTTACATTTCTAATGTTTGTGATGTGCCATCTGTTGGAATAACAAATGCAGCGCATTACTACAAATGTTTGTGATGCGCCATCTGTTAGAATGACAAATGCAATCCATTTTACATTTCTAATGTTTGTGCCATCTGTTGGAATGACAAATGCAGGGCATTACTACAAATGTTTGTGATGTGCCATCTGTTGGAATGACAAATGCAATACATTTTATTACTTGAAATGTTTGTGATACGCCATCTGTTAGAATGACAAATGCAATCCATTTTACATTTCTAATGTTTGTGATATGCCATCTGTTGGAATGACAAATGCAGGGCATTACTACAAATGTTTGTGATGCGCCATCTGTTAGAATGACAAATGCAATCCATTTTACATTTCTAATGTTTGTGATGTGCCATCTGTTGGAATGACAAATGCAGGGCATTACTACAAATGTTTGTGATGTGCCATCTGTTGGAATGACAAATGCAATACATTTTATTACTTGAAATGTTTGTGATGCGCCCTCTGTTGGAATGATAAATGCAATCCATTTTATAATTAGAACATTAGAACACTCTAGACGAGAACAGGCCATTCAGCCCAACAAAGCTTGCCAGTCCTGTCCACTTATTTATTCCAAAAAAAATCAAGTCGAGTTTTGAAAGTCCCCAACGTCTTACTGTCTACCACACTACTTGGTCGCTTATTCCAAGTGTCTATCATTCTTTGTGTAAAGAAAAACTTCCTAATGTTTGTGTGAATTTCCCCTTCACAAGTTTCCAGCTGTGTCCCCGTGTTCTTGATGATCTCATTTTAAAGTCACCGTCTCGATCCACTGGGCTAATTCCCTTCGTCATTTTAAACACTTCAATCACGTCGCCTCTTAATCATCTTTTGCTTAAACTGTAAAGGCTCAGCTCTTTTAATCTTTCCTCATAATTCATCCCCTGTAGTCCTGGACTCAGCCTGGTTGCTCTTCTCTGGACCTTCTCTTGTGCTGTTATGTCCTTTTGGAGACTAAAACTGCACCCAGGACTCCACTTGAGGCCTCACCAGTGTGTTATAAGCTTGAGCAGAACCTCCTATGACTTGAACTCCACACATCAAGGCGCTATATAACCTGACAGTCTGTTTGCCTTCTTAATGGCGTCTGAACACTGTCTGGAAGTCGATAGCTTAGAGTCCACTACGACTCCTAAATCCTTCTCATAAGGTGGACTCTCGATTTTCAGACCCCCCTCATTGTGTATTCAAACGTAACATTTTTACTTCCTATGTGTAATTCTTTACATTTACTGACATTAAATTTCATCTTCATAATACAAGTGTTTGTGATACACCATCTGTTGGAATGACAAATGCAACATATTTTATTACTACATGCATTACAAAGTACATTCCAACAGATGGTGCACTGCAAATGTTAACGCCGATTACTTAAATTTCAACTCGTTTTAGACAGGTAGCACCTTTTATACGCGTTACACGCCTACCATCATCCTCGTGTCTGTTTGTCTATCAAACTGGAACAACTCGGCTCCCAGAGGGCTGATTTTGTTGAAAGTTGCTGTTTTCTTTAATGAAGTTTGTTGGTGAAGTTTGCTTTTCGTGGTGACATCGTGATTAAAGTGTGCTGAGCAGTGTGCTCTCCTACTGAAGAGCATCGGTGAACTCGTCTGTCTTAAGACAGAACCTTTGTGCGCAGCTCCAATAATCGGATTAGTTTGCCGTTTGAAATTTCTGTTGAAGAGGCGATTTCCGCTTGACTTTGTTGAGGGTCACCGATGTCACATCGGTCACTCGTGCTTTGTCACTCTTATTTCATGTACTTTTTTTATTTCAGTTCTGTTTGATACAAAAGATTGAAACGCCTTTGCTGCATCTTAAATGTGAAGAAACTGCCTTAATTTTGTAATACTTGTAAGGAAACGTTTTGTAATCTGGGGAAACGTGATGACTAAAGTCTTAATGTGGGTCAAAGATGAGACTCTTCTGTAAACTCTGCAAAATGGCACTAAAAGAAGACATTCAAGTCACTGCAGGAAGGCCGTTTAGGTTTACAGTTTGATGAAACGACACCACAGGTGGACCCAGTGAAAGGCGACTTGTGTGGCACTGGCCTCTTCTCTTTGTCTTCCGCTTGTCTTCTCTGTGGCTCTGGGATTGCTGCCCCAGTGTCACTCCCCACCGTGGACTGGTGCCACTTACAGCCCAGGCTCCCACAGCTCCACACCATCCCCAGACAGACACTGGAATGACGGGCGGCTGGACATTCGCTGCGCTCCTCACCCTGCCCTCTGCTCGGCCGTTGACCGCACCACCCAAGGCTCCTTGTGGCGCTTGCCTCTGCCCACACCCTCTTCCTCTGAGTCACCCTCATCCCTTGGCTCATTTTTAGATGCCATATAATTTGAGTTATTGGGCAATTCCACCATTGGCGAGGGTTGTGTGTTATTTGGGCCAGCGCTTTGCCTCTTTGCCTTCTCTCAGTGCTCCCAGGTTTCAGAATCTCGTGATGGTCTCCATTTCAGTTTGGTAACTTTTTTAATTCTGGTCTTTGATCAACTGAGTCAAAATTAGGGTTAGGGTTAGTTGATCGCGCTGCCCTGTGGGACATCCTGAGACTTCACGGGATCCCCTCGAGGTTGCTGGACATCATGGCCGGCCTGTCCACTGGTACTGTGAGTGCTGTGCAGAGTGGACGCAGACCCTCTGTGTTTTTCCCAGTTGATTCTGGGGTCTGTCAGTGGTGTGTTCTGCTCCTACTCTGTTCAGTGCTGGTATGGACTGGGCGTAGGGCAGGGTTGTGGGGTCCAGTGGCTGGGGGCATCTGTTGGTGAAGAGAGATTCACAGATCTTGACTTTGCTGACGATGCTGTGATCTTCAATGGAGGCTCTGATCGGGGGTCTCGAGAGACTGAATGAGGAGTCTTGAGTGTCTGGGCTTGTGAGGGTCCTGATAAAAACCAACAGCCAGGCCTTTAATGACCTGTTGGGCACGGCCATCAGCAGGGTGTCTGTCTGTGGAGAGAGTGTTGACCTCGTCGAGGGGTTTACTTACCTCAGCAGTGACATTCATGGGACTCTGGTGACTCTTCATATGAAGTCAGTAGATGGATTGGGAGAGCATGTGGGGGTCATGAGGTCACTGTAGAGGGGTGTGTGGCGCTCCTGATATCTAGAAAAAGGACGAAGGTCCAAGTCTTTAGAGTCCTGGTGCTCCCTGTTTGTGAGACATGGATGCTATCCAGTGACCTGAGATGAAGACTGGACTCCTTCATTGGTTTGACTTTGTGTTGCTCATGGAGTCCCAAATGAGGCACATGACCTGCATTGTGAGGGGACATCTGTTACGGCACTATGGCCATGTGGCGTGATTACCCGAGGGTGATCCAGCAAGTAAGATCCTCATTGTTGGGGACCTGAGTGACTGGACCAGGCCAAGGAGTCGCCCACGTAACACCTGGCTGCAGCAGATAGAGGGTCATTTCTGGAGGGTGGGACTGGACCGTGTGTCTGTCAACCGGGATCCCGAGTTGTTTCATCGTGTAGTGGGTGCGGCGGCATGCTGTACCAGTGCATGCTCCCCAACTTGACTGGTCTTTGATGGTTTTACTCCGTCTTTTGGCCTCACGTTTCCAAGGTAATCGATGCCCTCCTGACTGTACGTTTTTGCCTGATCCTCTTACTGGCACCTTTCTTCATATTACATTTCATTTCTGACTCCAGTTTTGTCTTTACGGGTCTAACTATGGCTCATCACCAGTTTGCACTCACCTCGGACCTTCACAGTTTGCTACCCTCAGACCTTCTGACCTCATGCTGGACTCGTTTGTCAAAATGGAAGGTTAACTGAAGGGACTGGCAGAAGGCAAAGAGTGAAGATCCTCCGTTGTGCAAGAAGGTGTGCTTGGTGGCTCTCCAGGACAGGAAGTCTATCTCTGGGTGGCACCAAACTACAGGTGTCACCTCAGGTGAACTCCCACAGGGCCATGTGGAAAGTGCGCATCAGGCAGAAACTGGAAGTTGCCTTCACAAAAGAAGTGTGCAAAGGGAAGGATGAATTCAAAATGGAGAAGGAAAGCAGCTGGCAAACAAGCAAAGGCGCGTCTTTTAGAGAAGTTGGAAAGGTCACCCTTAGCTTATTCCAAAATGATTTTGGTTTGCATTGATGACGTAAATATTCATAAATTATTTATATCATCCAGAGGTCAGTGCTGGGTATTATTAGTAAGTGAAAATCTCAGAAACGCATTGTGAGCCATTTAGAACATTAGAACACTCGAGACGAGAACAGGCCATTCAGCCCAACAAAGCTTGCCAGTCCTGTCCACTTATTTCTTCCAAAAAAACATCAAGTCAAGTTTTGAAAATCCCTAAAGTCTTACTGTCCACCACACTACCTGGTCGCTTATTCCAAGTGTCTGTCGTTCTTTGTGTAAAGAAAAACGTCCTAATTTTTGTGCGAAATTTATCCTTCACAAGTTTCCGGCAGTGTTCCTGATGAACTCATTTTACAGTCACAGTCTCAATCCACTGCACTAATTCCCTTCATAATTTTAAACACTTCAATCATATCACCTCTTAATATTCTTTTGTTTAACCTGTAAGGGCTCAGCTCTTTTAATCTTTCCTCATATCTCGTCCCCTGTACCCCTGAATCAGCCCAGTCCCTCTTCTCTGGACCTTCTCTAGTGCTGCTATGTCCTCATGGAGACCCAAACTGCACCCAGGACTCCAGATGAGGCCTCACCAGTGTGTTATAAAGCATGAGCAGAACCTCCTGTGACTTGTACTCCACCCATCAAGGCGCTATATAACCTGACACTCTGTTAGCCTTCTTAATGGCTTCTGAACACTGTCGGGAAGTCAATAGCTTAGAGTCCACTATGACTCCTAAATCCTTCTCATAAGGTGGACTCTCGATTTTCCGACCGCCCATTGAGTATTCAAACCTAACCTTATTTGTCATTAGGACTTGGCTTTAGGTGATCTGGAATTTTAATAGACGGTAAGGAAAAAAGTTTTGTTGTATCCATCTTTTAATCCATCACTTTTCTGAATGAGATTTTTTAAATTTCTAAAATCATGTTTAGATTGTGCCTTTTATGGTGCAGACCGGAGTTAATCCCGTTTATCTGTTCTTTTTATTTATTTATTTTGTTTTTCTGTTAAAAGATTTTAACTTATATATTCTTTGTACTGTATTTATTATTGAACATTGTTTTTATTGATTCTTTCATATTTCTGTATTATGCTAATAATGTCTTGATTTGTTCTGTGCCCTGTTCCCTTTATGTTGAGTCTAAGGGGCGGGGCTATCTGACCCAACAGCTTAAGGTCCGCCCCCAGCCTATTAAAGCTGACTGTTGTCTCTTCAGTTCTTTACTGTTGGTGTTTGGCTCGTCATTTGGATTTGGACCTCATCAGAATCGGGTGAAGTTAAGAGTGGCGTCCAGCAGGAGGCAGTGCTGGGGCCACTCCTAGTTTTAATATACTATATAAATGATTTGGATAGGAATATAAAGAACAAGCTGGTGAAGTTTGCAGGTGATACCAAGATAGGTCGATTGGCATATAGTTTGGAATCTGTTGAATCATCACAGTGGGACTTGGGCAGCAGACAGGCTTGGGCAGATTTGTGTCAGATGAAATGTAACGTCAGTAAATGTAAAGAATTACACACAGGAAGTAAAAATGTGAGGTTTGAATACACAATGGGAGGTCAGAAAATCGAGAGTCCACCTTATGAGAAGGATTTAGGAGTCGTCGTGGACTCTAAGCTATCGACTTCCCGACAGTGTTCAGAAGCCATTAAGAAGGCTAACAGACTGTCAGGTTATATAGCGCCTAGATGTGTGGAATTCAAGTCACAGGAGGTTCTGCTCAAGCTTTATAACACACTGGTGAGTCCTGGGTTCAGTTTTGGTCTCCATAAAGACATAGCAGCAGTAGAGAAGGTCCAGAGAAGAGCAACTCGGCTCATTCCAGGGCTACAGGGGATGAATTATGAAGGAGGATTAAAAGAGCCGAGCCTTTAAGCAAAAGAAGATGAAGAGGAGACCTAAGTGAAGTGTTTAAAATTATTGAGGGAGTTAGTCCAGTGGATCGAGACTGTTATTTTAAAATGAGCTCACCAAGAACACAGGGACACAGTCAAGAAACTTGTGAAGGGTACATTTCACAGTGACTGAGTAGTGTGGTAGACAGTAGGGGCTTTGAAAACTCAACTTGATGTTATGTTGGAAGAATTAAGTGGACAGGCCTGGCGTGTTTTATTGAGGTTGAATGGCCTGTTCTTGTCCAGGTTGTTCTAATGTTCTAACTATTTATAATAAGTAGCTACTCCCCATAAGTAGGACGAAGGTTAAAATCCAGGGAGCTCCGGCAGTTCTAGCCCCAGAGTTCACTACGAATGTCTCTGTAGCCCGCTCTTGCATTTCAGCCCCAGAGTACGCCACAAATGTCCGTCCCAGAACACACCAACACTAACCATTCAACCCTCTCCAATGCTCTGCACCCGCAGCCCACACTGAGATTTCCGCTCCTTCTGTCACTCGAAGAAAGGCCTCTGCTTACCGTTCACCTACCACACTGTCTTTCTCCTGTCCGCTTCACATTGCTCTCCCTTTCTGTCCCTGAAACTCTTCATGCCCACCAGCCAGCTTTTCCAGCGCTGCTCTCCAGCCTTACGGTGCTTGCTGGCTGTGTTATAACAACAGCAGTACAGATTTGTTGAGATGTTACAATATATGTTGATGCTGATGATTCTTTTTGCAGACCGGTGAGGAGACTAAACTCAGTGTGTGGACCTCGACCACCGATAGAAGAGTAATAAGAAATATGTGAAAAGGAAGAAGAAAATATGAAGTTTCAGAAATGAATGCCTTGGACAGCCATGCTGTGGAAAACACCAGCTGCCCGATATCCGGCCATCGCCTGCTTACTGTGCATCGGGAGCGGCTGCTCGGCACCATCAAGAACACCAAGTGCATTCTGGATAACTTAATCCACAATGAGTTCCTCTGCACTGAAGATGCTGAGATCATTATGCGGTCCTCCACCAAAACCGACCAGGTATTTGTCTTCATTTTATAAGTAAATGTCACCCAGGCTGCTAATGTGGCCTGTCAACAAGGCTCACAAATTTTATTTGAATATTGTTCTTTTTAAAATTTCAAAAATTCATCTTTTTTTATGTTAATTCACCAAATGGCTTTACCTTTCTAAATAAATCGGGAAAAGTTGGAGTCATTTTTAGGGTGAGGAACTTCTGTAATGCAGGTAAGTCCCAACCATTGAGGTGCTCATCCTAGACATTAAAACCCAATCTGCCCGGTCCCAGTGCTGTGCGTGGGCCATCTGTTGTTGGGATTTCTGTATGTCTGGACATTTTTTGAAAGCTTTTTAAAGCTTCTTTCTGTAGGATTCGTTCCCAGTATGGTTTTTGGGACACTGGATTATATTTTTGAAGTTTTTTTTTTATGTTATTAAAAGTTCGTTTGCACCGTGTCCATCACCATTTTGGTTTTCTTGAGGCCCTGCATATTGAATAGTTGTCCCGGCATGACATCAGTTGCTACAGAGCACGGCCCCAGAAGTAATACAGTTGACGTCTTTGGTGCACCACCGTACAGTCAGGTCCACAAGTGTCTGGACAGTGACACCATTTTCATAATTTTGGCTCTGTACACCACCATAATGGATTTGAAACAAAGCAATGAAGACGAGATTGAAGTGTGGACTTTAAGTTTTAATTCAAGGGGTTTACCAAAAATATCACATGAGCTGTTTAGAAAAGACAGCCATTTTATACAACGTCCCCCCATTTCCAGGGCCTCAAAACTATTTGGACATTTGTCTGACCAGCTATTCCATAGCCAGGTGTCAGCAGGTCCCTCATTATTTCATTAACTATTAAGCAGGTAGAAGGTTTGGAGTTGATTCTGTGTGTGGAATTTATAGTTGGAAGCTGTCACTGTGAACTCTCAAATAGAAGTCTATGCAAGTAAAAACAGGCCATCATCATCATCATCATCAGGCTGAGAAAACAAAACCAACCCTTTAGAGAGACAGCAGAAACACCAGGGGCCTGTATGTATAATACTGTGCAGTGGTGTATGGACAAAACTGGAAATCCAGAAGCATAAAACTGTGCGGACGCCGAGTTCCACGCACATCCCCTTTATAAGACCCAATGAACGTGAAATTTAATGCATGCGCCTACAGCCCCACCCTGACTCTCCTCAGAATTTTGCATGTTTGAATATGCAAATCAATGTAAATAGCCCCTTCCGTTCAGTATTTTCTTAAGATACAATGGCAAAATAAGAATTTTAGCAAATGCAAAGTGGAGGCAAGGAAAAGCAAACTATTTGTTGGCTTAAGCAGTGGTATAAGCAACAAAAGGAAGTTAATCGAGTTGTACAGAGTGCTCAAAAGTTCAAGTTCAGTAAGTCTCACAGTGCTCGAAATAATATAAATGAAGTGGTCAGATATCAAAGTCGGAGAGAAAAGGTGAGTCACAGCCCACCGTCTGTTTATTCTGTTTCAGGCAATGTTACACAAGCTGATCCCCATGCCAATGACATTATGGTGGTGCTGTGCCAAGCATGTCTTTGTGTGATGTCTGCACGCACACCTCTGCGTCGGAAACTGCTGGGTGATCATCTGGCTGTGTGCTGACAAACACTGTTCGGAAGTCACAAAATGCAGTAGAGGGTGCTGTAAGAGATGTGGCCAATGGAACACAAGGGCTGTACCATGTGATATTGACCACAAATTAAATGAATTGGTTAAAAAATAAATGCTGCATCTGATTACCTGATTTTAACATTCTACTAATTACATACAAATTAAGTTATAGTGCTGATCGTTTGGTAGTTCAGGGTCAGGTTCATCAAACCACATCTCTTCAGGTAAGAGAAAGCCACGATTGTGTGCCACATAGAGTGAACATGCTTTCTATTTACATAAGCATATTCATTCTCTGAAGACACACTGAGCACCACAACGGATCGATTCTCTGCTCTTTACGTGGCTCTTTGAGGTGACTCACTATCTTTAATAGGACTGCTTGCCTTTGGCTGGAAAAAACACTTGTGAATGTGCAGAGCTGCCATTTTTATAGGCTGTCCTGCAATAGAAGATGTAATGCCAGCTTATTCTTTTGGTGATTCACCCCTGGCTGATGTAACTTGTCCACCAGCGATGAAATAGCAATGTGTGTACAGCGGACCACTCTGATTACATTTGGACACTGCAGCGAATTGTACTTTTGAATGAAAGAATGCCAGCTGATACTGCTGCTGACTTGGCCCCATACCATCCCCGGCTGATGCCAGTCAGCATGTTACATTTTCTGAAACCTACGAATTATATGTGCAATACAGCAGTACGCCTGCATAATGCACCACTGCGAGTGTAACTGCAGAGTCAGAAGATTTCCTATCTTTTTATAGTCATTCTGCTGTTTATACATTGTGGCCGCGTGCGGAAATGACAGCTCAGGATTGCAGCAAAGAGATTTTGGGGTGAAAAAAAAATCAAACAAAAACTAATCAAAATAATGGTAGTTGGCGTACGTCCCTTCAAGAAGGAATTCAACGAGAT
>NC_041406.2:2195000-2290000 GCF_900747795.2 Erpetoichthys calabaricus
CTGTCTTCAAAGATTGCTTTCACTAACCGACCAAAAAATTCTCACCTTGGTCCTCCACTGTCTTGTGGATCCAGTTCAAATTCATCAAGATCACATTCGAATGAGACAAGAGGCAAACCATGGTTCCTCATAAATCTGTCCCTGTGAAACTGTTCCAAGGCCGTATTCCAAATATCTGGTCTAAAGGTGACTAAAGTATCTATCTATCTATCTATCTATCTATCTATCTATCTATCTATCTATCTATCTATCTATCTATCTATCTATCTATCTATCTATCTATCTATCTATCTATCTATCTCTATCTATCTATCTATCTATCTATCTATCTATCTATCTATCTATCTATCTATCTATCTATCTATCTATCTATCTATCTATCTAATCGTCTGCATCCCCGAGTAATCACCCTTTTACTATGAGCTTGTAATAGTCCTCTTATTTCCTCCATGCTCATTGTTTTACTTAATCTGTAAAATGTAAGACATGCTTTATTACAATATACTCTAGGAGGATTAGATTTTGTGACTATTTGCACATTTTCTCTTACATAAACTATTGGTAGCAGCAGAAATTCAATTAAAGACTATCAAGCGGCTTTAAAGGTTATGTTTTCTAATAGATTTTGTATTTTAGTGCCACAATTTATAACAATGTTAATTCCCAATTCCCTGTAGACCTTCATTAATTGCCGTAATTTGGAATGTAATGTATTATGAAATACGATTCTTTATGAAGTTTCATTTGATATAATTAAACGTTTCTCTCACACTTGTAAAAAAAAGAAAAAAAAAAAGTACCTCAAATCTTGTGATGGATTCACAGAATCCTGCAGCAGACTTTCTCCAGTGGCCTCTTCAACAGCTCCATCTTCCTGTAGACCACTGGGGCTTTAAAAAATGAACAATAGTGATTTGCTATGGCGGAACACAAGCTCTCATGGATTTCAGCACATCAAATAGTTCAAAGCAGCGGCACTCTATTCCATGATGTTTGTCTGTCAGGTTTCCTACAACTGACTATTAAATAAGAAGTTTTTATTACTTCTGTACAAGTCCTACTCCCACTTCCTTTACCTGCTTACTCTGATCTCAGTGTTAGAGGATTTAAATTCCTTCTCGTGAGCCGTGAAGCAGTAGAACCAAACTAAGCAATGCACCGTCCGCCCCTTCAAACCCAACTGGATTGAATTCCACAACTCACAACAAACTTCAGCTTACATCAAGTCAGACATGGGAGAAGGGTTCTGAGCGCCTTCACGTCTTTCATCCGCTCTTCCTTTTTTCAGGTGTAACTGGCCCTTGGATTCGGCATCCTGATGTCCTTCTTGGTCTTCACCCTTCAACCTTCTCTCTTACCGTCTCTGGCTCACTGCATTAAAAATTAATATCAGGTCTGTCAATGTACAGCACAGCTCAAGTGAACTGAGTGACGGCAATGTCACGGGCACTTTATCCTCACCGCCTCTCTGTTCACTCGTTCGTTCTTTTATTTGTCTCTTACCTCTCCTTTTCTGAGGTGGTGGACTTTCAGTGTCAGACAGTATTCCATGTTCTTCCTACACAACAAAACAAACTTCCATGAAATGACAAGTAATAAGAATTTGAAAAGAAACAAACCAGTAACTAGATCTTTTGGTTTGCATTATCTTAAAAAACTGAAAGTAAATGAGATTTTTCCAACTTGCAACATTTCTTGGAGGAAAAGACAGACATGACGTGTAAACAAAAGAAACAGTTCTTCAGATATGGTTATAAAATTGGCTAACACATCTCCAAGATATTTGCTGCCAAATAAAACACTCATTTCCACAGAGCAGGGCCTTTCTGATAATCAGGTGGCGTTTCATTATTGCGGTTAGTGACATCCTTCATCTCTTCTATAACTCTGATGGCTGGTGTGGTGTGCTGGGATGGTGACATCACTTTGAGGGAGGCCCACCAAATCAACAAACTAATGAAAAGGAAAGGCTCAGTTACGGGATGCACTCTGGACTCCAGGGGCTTAACTAGACAGAATGGGGCCCTGTCTGAAAGTTTTTAATGGGGCACTGAGGATTACGGTCTGTGTGGGTTTCCTCCGGGTGCTCCGGTTTCCTCCCACAGTCCAAAGACATGCAGGTTAGGTGCATTGGCGATCCTCAATTGTCCCTTGTGTGTGCTTCGTGTGTGTGTGTGTGTGTGTGTGTGTGTGCGCTTCGTGTGTGTGTGTGTGTGTGTGTGTGTGTGTGTGTGTGTGTGTGTGTGTGTGTGCCCTGCGGTGGGCTGGCGCCCTGCCTGGAAATTTGTTGCTGCCTTGAGCCCTGTGTTGACTGGGATTGGCTGCAGCAGACCCCCGTGACCCTGTGTTAGGATATAGCAGGTTGGATAATGGATGGATGGATGGATGAGAATTAGGTACATCAATATCAATACATGTATATCAAACATTTTGTACGTTTTTATTCAAACAGGAAAAATATAACTATATAATGTAACTAACACACAATTTGATTTCTGAAGTCTTTAACTACAAGTGATGTCATTTGCACTTGGATTGCTTTACCCACTTCACATTGCTACCAATGTGTGCATCATTTATGAAATTGGCCACATACTTTTATAAATATCTTCTTCTTCTTGTAAATTTATATATTGCAAATGCTGATAGCAATCATCACAAAAAAATATTTTTATCACATGTTGACATTATAGGAAACCCACCTTCAATATGCAGTACTAGTACACTTACGTTACGGAAACTACTGTTGTCAAATGTTTAGTAGACTTGAAAATGAAGTGACATTGATTAAAAATGCATAATACTGCAGTAGCAATGGTGAAGAAGTAACTTTAGAAAGAAGTATTGTTATAATTATGTAATTTGTATACAATAGAAAAATGAGAAATGATCCATAGTTGTGATCAAATTAAATGATCATAAAGAAATTAATTTTTAACATCTACATTAAAAACTATCCATAATAGGAGATTCTTTTCCCATTTGTTTAATAAGAATTTTGTGTGGATTGGGAATTATCTATATTACTAAACGACAGTTAATTTATGCACGGCGGACGCACCGAAGCGCATGCTCACTGTGGTGCGGTGCCCCAGAGTCAAACGCAGCGGCTTCCCAGAGTCAGTAGGTGGCGCCCAAACAACACAACCTGTAAACTGAACTTGCTCTACTGCACTGTGCCAGGAGGCTCCCACAACGCGCTTCACACACACCAGAAGCAAAGACATCACGGCTCCACAATGAAAGAGCTCAACTAACGGAAATACAAAACAAGCCCGTATGGATAAACACAATGAAC
The DNA here is from genome assembly GCF_900747795.2 of Erpetoichthys calabaricus. Taxonomy (NCBI): domain Eukaryota; kingdom Metazoa; phylum Chordata; class Cladistia; order Polypteriformes; family Polypteridae; genus Erpetoichthys; species Erpetoichthys calabaricus. Next base: position 2,198,299 of record NC_041406.2, read on the forward strand.
GAACGCACCCACAACGTGCTTTTGACAAAGCACAGGCAAAGGAGGCATGTATCCAAATGGAGGGAGCTCAACGATTAGTAATACAAACACGAGCCCATATGGCTACGACCTGTAAACGAGCCCGTATGGATACAAACAATGAACGAAGGCACCCACACAAAGAAACCGCTTTAGTTCAAATAGGGTTATTGAATTAAATGTAAACTTTACCATGCCTATGACCTGTGAACTAAACCTGAGGTAAAGCGTGCACACCAGGTTGCAGAGCCACCCGGACGCGACCGTGTCAGCAAAGGCAACGGAATCACGTCTCCACAAAACGAAACCGCTTTAGTACAGATATGCTTATTTAATTAAATGACATTTCCCCAGACGCACCCACCCTCCATGATATGTTATCCATCCAAATATCGGACGGAACAGAAACTGATTGCCATTCTTGGATTTACGATTCTCTAGAGAATCGCGGGCTTACTTGTGTATTAATATTATATTGGCTGAATATACAGTAGGGCAGGAATTAGAGGGGGAACTTAAAATAACTTTTGATCATTTAATTTGATCATGAGTGTACATACATAACAAGTGCTTAAAAATACCTCATGCATGGCCTTGGAAGAGAAAGATATATAATATTGCATATCTGGAATTAATTTCAACAACTTTCAAATCTGTCTTAACCAACTGTTACCTAATGACATTTCTCATGTATGATCTAAAAAATTTCAGATTTAGGGTGGCTAGGGAATAAAAGTTCATGTCTTATTTAGTACTACATGTTTTGCTGTTACATTAGCACCTGATTAATGCTTATAAATTCCTGATTACATCTGTGTTTTGTCTTGGTAGAGTAATGTATTCCTCGACTTTCCCCTTTTGTATTATTAATATGTAGCCTTTGTCAGAACGCCTCAAATCTCACAGACTCGCCAGTGTTTATCAGGTATCGTACTTTATAACTTCTTCCCATCTTCCCTTCTACATTTATAACCTCAGGCAGTTAGGTATAGTTAAAGGCAAGCAGGAGTTAAGTTACACTTTAAATAATGCATCATTGATAATATTCATAAATTATAATGCAAAGTACATTTGAATATTGGCAACCATACAACCTGATAAATGGTGATGTGTAGTTTCAGGTGGCACACAGACTTGCTAGTTACTTAAAATGTCCATATGCCATATTTTAGTGTGAATTCAATGCACGGCTTTATACATGAGGCCCCAGGAGATGCTTGACTACACAAAGTTGTAGTCGGGAACAACAAATGGGCAAAACTTGAAGAGGCAACCAAGGGAGAACTGAAATAAAAAGCAAGAACTTGAAAATACACTGGAATGTTTTTGTGAAGTAATAACTTCACCTTCTACCATACCCAGAACCTTCTTTAATGCCAAATTCAATGTGTGACAAAAAAAAAAATTCGGACGTGAGTGTCAGTAGGCTTTGCACACTAGGAACCAAGTTACCTGAACTATTCAGTAACATTTCAGTAATTATTTACCTCTCTGATGCTGATTTTTCTGATCATAAAATATGTCATTACATTAGCAACTGAAAAGAAGAATTTACACAATTGCAGAATTGCTGTATTTGAGGGTCCTTCTAGGGTACCTCTTTCTCTTGCACAATTTGGCCCAAAAACTAATCAGCATATCATCATCTCATAACAGACTTAAGTTTTGAGTTTGGTATTTTATCTTTCAGCCATTTTAGCTCTAGACTGTCCTCAAGAAACTGTGACACACAGACAGACACACACTCATCTTCGACATCAGGAGACCCTAAAACATCAAGATCCATCAAAAACGAAATCGAAATTGTTGACAAATCAAAAGCTTTCGCTCCTCCCCCATAGATGATAGGTTATGGTGGGGGGAGGGTACACCACTTGGGTTTTGAGAATTTGCATGAGAATTAGCATTAGGATGTGGGGTTGAATCAATTGGAAATGATCTGAAGCTTGAGCAGCAATTGAACTGAAGGCCTGTGTGCTGGAGCTGGGGAGTCCTCTACAGCGCATCTTCAACCTGAGCCTGAGCCTGGAATAGGGGAGAGTCCCGAGGCTTTGGAAAACATCTTGCATCACGTCCTCGTGAGCTGAATAACTTCCGGCCTGTCTCTCTGAAGTCGCATATGATGAAGACCATGGAGCGGCTGCTGCTTCACCACCTGAGGCCACAGGTCCGCCACGCCCTCGACCCTCTGCAGTTCGCATACCAGGAGAAGGTGGGAGCGGAGGATGCCATCATCTTCATGCTACACCAATCCCTCTCCCACTTGGACAGAGGCAGTGGTGCAGTAAGAATTATGTTTCTGGACTTCTCTAGCGCCTTCAACACCATCCAACCTCTGCTCCTTAGGGACAAGCTGACAGACATGGGAGTAGATTCATACCTGGTGGCATGGATCGTGGACTATCTTACAGACAGACCTCAGTGTGTGTGTCTCGGGAACTGCAGGTCTAACATTGTGGTCAGCAGCACAGGAGCAAAAGTTCACTGACATCACTGCTATCGTGGGCTACATCAGGAGTGGGCAGGAGGAGGAGTATAGGAACCTAATGAAGGACTTTGTTAAATGGTGCGACTCAAACCACCTACAACTGAACACCAGCAAAACCAAGGAGCTGGTGCTGGATTTTAGGAGGACCAGGCCCCTCATGGACCCCAGTGATCATCAGAGGTGACTGTGTGCAGAGGGTGCAGACCTATAAATACCTGGGAGTGCAGTTGGACGATAAATTGGACTGGACTGCCAATACTGATGCTCTGTGCAAGAAAGGACAGAGCCGACTATACTTCCTTAGAAGGCTGGCGTCCTTCAACATCTGCAATAAGATGCTGCAGATGTTCTATCAGACAGTTGTGGTGAGCGCCCTCTTCTATGCGGTGGTGTGCTGGGGAGGCAGCATAAAGAAGAGGGACGCCTCACACCTGGACAAACTGGTGAGGAAGGCAGGCTCTATTGTTGGCATGAAGCTAGTCAGCTTGACATCCGTGGCAGAGTGACGGGCGCTGAGCAGGCTCCTGTCAATCATGGAGAATCCACTGCATCCACTGAACAGGATCATCTCCAGACAGAGGAGCAGCTTCAGAGACAGACTGCTGTCACCGTCCTGCTCACTGACAGACTGAGGAGATCGTTCCTCCTCCACACTATGCGACTCTTCAGTTTCACCCGGGGGGTAAACGTTAACATTATACAAAGTTATTGTCTGTTATACCTGCATTGTTATCACTCTTTAATTTAATATTGTTCTTTATCAATATGCTGCTGCTGGAGTATGTGAATTTCCCCTTGGGATTAATAAAGTATCCATCCATCCATCCATCCATCCATCCATCCATCCATCCATCCATCCATCCATCCATCCACATTTCAGCAAGGGAATGCGCTCGAACAACTCTTCAAACAGAGAAGGTGAACATCACAGGCTGATCCCATAGAAGTTCAAAGTAAAGATGGCTGTACACCACTGATCCACAAAGCAACCTGCAACAGACGCCGGTTAACTTTAGAAGAAAGAAAGAAAAAACATTCACGTCAAACCTTAATGGATTGGACATCATTTAAACAGCAACGTATCTGAGTAAACACTGAATCTTCGTCATCTTGGCATGCAGCACTTTTTTAAGCCTTATTGTACAAAGATCAGCCTTAAAACACGAGAGAAGAAAGCACTTTTTTATTTCTTTTGACTATGGAGGCTTATTTGCCTTTTGAGGCCTATAGCGCTTTGCCAGGGTGCCAGTGTCCTCTTTGATCTCATTACAGTTTGAAAAATTGTCTTCTAGGTGAGAGAAAAATAACTTTGGACCACTTAATCTCTAGTTTGTCAGTTCTGCAGGAGCTGCAACAAAATGTCCTCAGACACATCTGACGTCCTCCTAGACAAGAATATTTCCAACGGAGTTTGAAACATCAGGACAGAATGTTTGGCCCTACTACAAGATTCAGGTGGACTGCATGCATGTCATTTAGATCAAATCTACCACTTAGAGTGTGTCCTTCAGTGATGGTGTGAAAGGAGATCGGTCTGATGCTACTGGATTGTAAAGATTTGCTTTCTGAACATCAAAGGCCAGTTTAGCACAAGTAGCATTTACATGTAGGTGGCCAGTAGCCTGAGGTCACCCACAAACTACCATTCTTTAGGGCACTTCCACCAAGCAGATTGAATTTTTATATCTTTTTTTGTGAGCCAGCATTTGAACACGTGTGTGTTATCAGCTCAAAAAACAAATGTCAGACGCGGCCCTTCTTTGATGTTCCTCTTTAGACATAAATGGTAAGCTACAATCACTTGGACTGAATGGCCATTCTCCAGATTTTCCATCTTCCTGCTGTTAATAAAGAACGTTCCCCTTCACCTCTCAAGCGGGCAGTATTAACGGACCAAAGGTCCATATAGCTGACTTCATCAAAAGAGGATGGCATTTCCAGTACAAGTGTGGATCTTTTAAAAGGTACATTTGAAGGAACCTCCAGACTTCTGTGTTCTCAGCGTCACTCACCCAATTAGAAGTTCCTCATGCTAATAGACTTTGCTAATGATTCAAAGCTAGAAGTTAGTGTGTCACTACTGCATGGGCTCAGCCTTGCTCAGACTAGTAAGTTCTAGAAGCTAAAGCACACTAACAATGCTGACGACTGCACTTCATGCAGCCATGTTTGTCAGTTAGGCCTGCACTCAGTATGGTGTGCATCTCTTTGGACTGAACAACGTCCCTGTGAAATGGCCGCCTCTCCAGGCTCTTACCCTGAAGTGACATACCAGTGAAGGTGCTCATTTGAAGACAAACAGCCTCAGCCACAGGAAGAAGACAATAACAATTGCAAAGATGAATGGCTGGGGATCAGCTTTGGAGACCTACCTTGACTGTCTTGAGCTCCATTCATTTTTATTTATTTTTCTTTTCCCAGCAAATTATCTGCAGAAACAAACACACATTGACAAGCTGTTATGTACTGCATATGCATGATAAAATCCAAACCAAATCACAAGAGAAAAAGTCAAAGAGTTAAAAATAAAATTAAACTTGAACCTCAAAATAAAAGACCATGGATTATTCTATTAAAGAAGATTTAAAATTATAATAGGATTGGTTTCATTAATGGTGGTAGGTCCCAATATCACAATTGTGTTTTATTGTAAGAGAAGTTCTTCCTACATTTAACCATATAAGCTAAGGAACTCTTTAAACTGCTTAAATCTAGTAAATGGCCGTGTCAAGCAACTCTTTACATTTCTGCCTATTGACTACAAACACAGGCACAAGAAGTTGTCGTCTTATGACTGGAATTGAAGCCCTCAGGCCCATTATGGAGGTGAGCTCAGCTGCTGATAACCCACTGGAGAAGGGAGTTTCATGGGCAGCCAGGTAAAATGTATGCAAGAAAAGTTGGCCTTTAAATGGAGTGTCTACAGTTTCAACAACTGATGGATTGTAAAAGAACACCAAGTGAGCGTCACGGACAGACCAGTGGAGAACACCTCGCAAAGTCAGAGCCCCCAAACATCCTGAATGTTCTTAGAGTAGACATGGCAGGAGACGGGATCACAGCTGTCGCACACGCAGTGTGAATGGTGTGATAAACCCAGGGAGTCAGTGCGCCCCAAACCCTAACACAAACACACTTGTCCAGTCCCAGGTTCAAATAATCAAAGGTTTTTTTTTATTTTAACTCCCTCCAAATGTGACAAAAGCAAATACAGACAGGTCTTTCTCACAATATCCCTCTTTTTCTCCCTACCGCACTACCTTCCTCCACTCAAGCGTCGCTTGAATAAGGGAGTGCGGTCTCTTTTATCACAGAAGCAGGAGTACTTCTGGTGCCCCAGCAGGGGTGCTCTGCCAGACTACATATCCCAGCATGCCCTGCTGGCTTCTTACTGTGCACCAACCTCCAGGGCCACTGCTATCTAGTGTGTTGGGGGAATAAAAAACTTCCAGTAACTTCTCTTTTTAATGGGCTGTCCATTGTGGACGAAGACTCAGACAAGACAGCAGGTGTGGTTATATAGCAGCTTTATTCTTCAGCGTCACAATGAGCAGAGTTTCAGAAAGCAGGCAATCAATATTACTTAACAGCGTCAGGGCTCTTCTGAACCCCGTCTGTCGGTGGGGGCAAAGTTTTATACCCCTAGAATGCGTGATTTAATATCATTATGGAATGCAACAGTCGACACTTTTATCTTACACAATCCTTGAGCCAAGTATTATCTCAGACCCCAGAGTTCCTTCTTCTATCTTCACCACAAGTTCAACGCCCCTTATGCGACGTTACTTCTTGGCCCATTTGTTATGGCGTTCAGATGTAAATAGAGGAAAACGGGATAAGGCAGACTCATGTGTGGAATGCTTAGACCTTGAGTCCCTTGGACAAATATTTTTCTGTTTGCTCATCAAAGCATGCTTTTACATAATGTATGGTTTCATAAAGTTTACTTCTGCTTAACTTCTCAGACATGGATTAGTACACGGGAACAAAGAGAACATTCATCTTCCACACCATCCACCCTTTTCGGTCCTTCCTTCCAGGTCTGTTCCCTCTCCTGGTCGGCATTCCCGTCCAGCCTGTGTAGCATCTACAATAGTTAGGAAGTTGGAACAGCTGAAGTGGTCACGTGGCAGACCAGAATGTGGTGTGCACTGGCTTGGGGTCAAATAATGTGACATTTACCAACTTGTAGTGGGTACTATGATGGAAGTGATTTCAACTTGAAGTACAGCAACAGTGACAGACTGGATGTGTGTTAAAGAAGGTCTTCAGACAACTTCCAAAGCACAGTCCTGAGATAGTAGGTTTTGATGTCACCTCCATTTAACTGATACATTTCTCTACGATGGCTTTTGCGCATTTTCAATTCAGTAAGGTGTTGGTGCAAACAACAGAGTAGTATTTACATTGTATGTCGATAAAGTGGGGTTAGAAAATTGCTATACATACACCTTTATATAGTTTTTTTGATATATTGCACTTTTGTACCTGGAAATATAATGTCATGAAAAGTTGTGAAAATCTGGTAATCAAACTTGTAAAGTGAGAGTTTGTAAAATCTGCATTCAGTGTTTGCATGTAATTCTGAATTCCGTTTATTTGTGTTTTCCCTTAACACAAACCAATTAACATCGTGCGTTGCTGTCAAATGCTGCCAGTGTCCTGTCCTGATCCTGCTCATTCCACTCGATATCCCATCTCATTTTAAAACAAATCAAGTATTTCTTTCCCAAACATTAGCATCTGTTGGTGTTTTGCATTTCTCTTTCTAGGTGAACTGTTTCAAATGCATTCCCTTCCTCTATGCTGTAATAACGAGTGTGAGTGAAGTGTTTGTTGTCTTCTAATAAATTTGTTCTTAATTTTTATTCTGCACTCTTCCGTTCAGGTTTAAGTAGCTCTAGTATACTAGATAAAGGAATACATGGATGCTGCTCTGTGATATGTTTTACACTCACACATGCCAATAATTTGGTGGGTGACCCATGACGACCTGAACTCCTGGGTTACAGTAGCGCCTTTCCTCCTGTTTGCTGTTAGAGAAGCATCTTCCGGGTTGGGCCCTTTTTAATGACTATTTGGCTGTTGACTGAGCGGGGTGTTAAGACATTTTTCAGGAAGAATGGACGGGGATTCGTGAGGCACCTCGCAGGGGGAGATTTGTCAACCGATTCGTTTCACTGCAAGAAGAGATTTCCAGATTGTCCTCTATTGCGGTGGAACAACTGCAGCATGAGCAAGAGGCGCAAAAATGTAATTATGACAAAACGAGTAAACTCCGCGAGTTTAAGAAGGGGGATTGTATACTGGTGTTGATCCTGTCAGATCTGCATAAATTTCGGGCTGTCCCTGGTGAATTACAAAGCCAGGGCAATGGAAACCGGTACAAATTTTGCTGATTAATCTTTTAAAGGAGTGGCACAACCGCCACAAAGTCCTGCTGGCGTCCACAGCGGTCCCTCAGACTGAAGTCACTACTGGGGATGATTTAACTGACACTCAGAATGCAGAATTGCTATCACTAATCGAGAAGAGCTCGGACGTCTTTTCAGCCAAGCAAGGCCGGACAGAAATTTCGGAACACAAGATCGTAACTCCGCCCAGTGTTACTGTACATGTGCCCCCGTATCGTCTGCCAGAGGCAACAAAGACAGTGATACACTAAGAGGTTCAATAGATGCTGAAGATGGGTGTAATTCGGATAAACAAAAGCGAGCAGCGGGGCCCTATTGTGCTTGTCTCTAAATCTGATGGTTCATTTCAGCTCTGTATTGATTTTAGGTGTTTGAATTAAGATTTCCAAGTTTGATGCATACCCAATACTGCTTGTAGATGAGTTGTTGGAGAAGCTCAGGCAGGCCTTGTATGTTTCCACCCTAGACCTCACGAAGGGTTACTGGCAAGTACACCTGGAGAAGTCTGTTTGAATTTACAAGACTATCTTTTCGTCTCCATGGACCACCATTGATCTTTCAACAGATGATGGACCAGATCTTGCGCCCCCTATCTAGAAGATGTAGTCATTTCAGATAGTAACGACTGGAGATGTGAACTCGTCCGCCTGCAGGTGGTGCTCTACAGTTTGAGGCTGGCAGGGTTGATGACTAACCCTAAGAAGTGCAAGCGGAGTATGTCGGAAGCCCATTATTTGGGATATTCCATGGGAAAGAGTTTTAAATGGACAAGGTAGGGGAGGTGTCTGCATATCCACGTCCCGAAACACCGAGGCAAGTTAATGCCTTTCTTGGGCTCGTAGGGAACTACAGGTGGTTCATTCCCAATTTTGTGCATCGGGCTACCACCCTCACTGACTTGACAAAGGGCAGAAAGAATTGTACTGTCGTCTGGACCAATGCATGTGACAGAGCCTTCTCGCACCTAAAAGCCAGCTTTTCGAAGGAATTTATTCAGCAGAGGGATGCAAGTGCTTTCGGTTTAGGACCGCTGCTTTGCAAAGTTTTGAGGGGGAAGAACACCCCATCACATTTATCAGAAGGAAACTGCTACCCAGGGAGCGTAATCGACCATTGGAAAGGAGTGTTTAGCGATTAAGTGGGCAGTGGAGGCCTTCCATTACTACCTCTGGGGACAGCGGCTTACCCTGGTGACTGACCATGCCCCGCTTCAGTGGCTCTACAAACAGAAGGATATGAATGCGCGGCTCACTTGGTGGTTTATTAGTTTACAGGCATTTGCTTTTGATGTTTGCCACCATCCCAGGGTTGCACACATCAATGCCGACACTCTCTCACGCCCATCCAAGAAAGGCTAGAATTTACCCACCCCAGTGTGGACAAAGTCACACAACTCTTTTGAGATCCACCCCAATGGGGCCACACGGAGAAGCGCGATTGCCCCGACTGTTGAGTGCTGCTTGTCCATTGCTGGGGCAACCGCAGAGTCGCATTTTCACAGAAACAACTGCAAGCTGACCGCTGCCATGTATAAAGCGCCCGTCGCCCGATGGGTGATGCCGGGAACATTATAACTTGACCACTGACCCAGCCACGACCCTGCCCGTTTGCTGTGTCTGGTTGTAGCAGAATGGTAGATCCCGCCTCTGTTCCTGTTTTGAGTTGAATAAAGCTGTTTTTTTCTAAAGTACTGAGACTCAGCCTCGTCTTTGGGGTGCGAGATGACGACTCATGTTTCACATATGCGCTATATAAATGTCATTAACTTTATTATTATGATGATCTATGTTGCATTTGTAACTCTGTCACATAGTGCCTTGGTCTGTTTATCGTCTCTTCCTTTACGTACGTAACGTTTGCTGTCTGTAGTAAAAAAACGACAGGCAATGGAGGCGGCAGCTAAAATATAAAGGACCCTTTCTATGTCAACTTCCGGGGTCCAGTCAATGTTACTGTGGTTGCCTTGACAACAGCTCATCATGCGGGAAAATCAAAGAGAAAGAAAAAAAGGTTCACCAGAAAGTCGGAGTGGAGGGAGAGAGAGGGAAGCCGAGTGGACACAGCTGCTAGCCACATGTCTATGACTTGAGAAGATCACATCCCAGTTGGACGATCGGGAGGTGGGTGTGGCCACCTCGAAGACGGACACCACGATTGCCAGAAGCCAGCCATAGACATACAGGTGCTGGTCATAAAATGAGAATATCATGACAAAGTTGATTTATTTCAGTAATTCCATTCAAAAAGTGAAACTTGTATATTAGATTCATTCATTACACACAGACTGATGTATTTCAAATGTTTATTTCTTTTATTATTGATGATTATAACTGACAACTAATGAAAGTCCCAAATTCACTATCTCGGAAAATTAGAATATTGTGAAAAGGTTCAATATTGAAGACACCTGGTGCCACACTCTAATCAGCTAATGAACTCAAAAGCCTTTAAATGGTCTCTCAGTCGAGTTCTGTAGGCTACACAATCATGGGGAAGACTGCTGACTTGACAGTTGTCCAAAAGACGACCATTGACACCTCGCACAAGGAGGGCAAGACACAAAAGGTCATTGCTAAAGAGGCTGGCTGTTCACAGAGCTCTGTGTCCAAGCACATTAATAGAGAGGCGAAGGGAAGGACAAGATGTGGTAGAAAAAAGTGGACAAGCAATAGGGATAACCGCACCCTGGAGAGGATTGTGAAACAAAACCCATTCAAAAATGTGGGGGAGATTCACAAAGAGTGGACTGCTGCTGGAGTCAGAGCTTCAAGAACCACCACACACAGACGTATGCAAGACATGGGTTTCAGCTGTTGCAGTCCTTGTGTCAAGCCACTCTTGAACAAGAGACAGCGTCAGAAGCGTCTCGCCTTTGGACTGCTGCTGAGTGCTCCAAAGTTATGTTCTCTGATGAAAGTAAATTTTGCATTTCCTTTGGAAATCAAGGTCCCAGAGTCTGGAGGAAGAGAGGAGAGGCACAGAATCCACGTTGCATGAGGTCCAGTGTAAAGTTTCCACAGTCAGTGATGGTTTGGGGTGCCATGTCATCTGCTGGTGTTGGTCCATTGTGTTTTCTGAGGTCCAAGGTCAACGCAGCCGTCTGCTAGGAAGTTTTAGAGCACTTCATGCTTCCTGCTGCTGACGAACTTTATGGAGATGCAGATTTCATTTTCCAACGGGACCTGGCACCTGCACACAGTGCCAAAGCTACCAGTACCTGGTTTAAGGACCATGGTATCCCTGTTCTTGATTGGCCAGCAAACTCGCCTGACCTTAACCCCATAGAAAATCTATGGGGTATTGTGAAGAGGAAGATGCAATACGCCAGAGCCAACAATTCAGAAGAGCTGAAGGCCACTATCAGAGCAACATGGGCTCTCATAACACCTGACTGATCCCACAGACTGATCGACTCCATGCCACGCCGCATTGCTGCAGTAATCCAGGCCAAAGGAGCCCCAACTAAATATTGAGTGCTGTACATGCTCATACTTTTCATGTTCATACCTTTCAGTTGGCCAACATTTCTAAAAATCCTTTTTTTGCATTAGTCTTAATTGATATTCTAATTGTCCGAGATACTGAATTTGGGACTTTCATTAGTTGTCAGTTATAATCATCAACATTAAAAGAAATAAACATTTGAAATACATCACTCTGTGTGTAATGAATGAATCTAATGTACAAGTTTCACTTTTTGAATGGAATTACTGAAATAAATCAACTTTGTCCTGATATTCTAATTTTATGACCAGCACCTGTATACAGCTAGATGCCACATTCACTGTGTTGCCCAGCCGACACGATACGTCAGCGCGTATGCCCTATTACGAGTGGCAAAAATACCTTTTAAACTAATACAGGTAGACATGGAAACCGGGTTTTCTGATGAAAAAACAGTAACGTTTAAAACAGTATCATTTACATACAACAGATTTTGGCGAATCTTTTACATGCAATTATTTATATCCATTTATACACTAATAATGCCAATTATTAAATAATAGTAATAATTATTATTATTATTAAATAATTCCTTGCATATAAGTAACATTTCTCGGACTGCCTTCTTCCATCTCCGAAACATTTCTAGACGTCCTGTTCTTACACAACATAGTACTGAAGTATTGTTTAATGCCCGGGTCACCTCACGTATAGATTACTGTAACGCTATTCTATCTGGCATCCCACAAAAACTTATCCATTGCTTACAACTTCTTCAAAATTCTGCTGCCAAGACAATAACCTGCTGTTCTAAATCCACTGAACATATCACACCGATTCTCTCTCAACTTCACTGGCTCCCTGTTCACTACAGAATACAATACACAATACCGCTCTTAACATTTAAAGCTCTCCACAACCTCGCTGATCTCCTCCAGACTGACACTCCTCTCGCTCACTCAGATCCTCATCTGCAGCTCGACTTTCTGTACCGCACACCAAACTCAGTTCTATGGGAGCTCGAGCGTCTCTCATTGTGCTCCTCAACTCTGGAATTCTGTTCCCTCTCATATTCGTCAGCTCGACTCAATAACACATTTTAAAACTGCCCTCAAAACTTATCTTTTCAAACTGGCATACCAATTGTGAATTTAGCACTGTTACTGCCAGTTATCTTTTTTGTTTGCTAATTATTGCTTTTTGATTTATCATTCTCTTGTTATAATTTTACTAATGTTGTTTAATTTTATTGTAAGGTGACCTTGAGTGCTAAGATTATAAAATGGGATTTTCTAATAGCCAAATATAACCAAAACAACTGTTCAGCCTTACATATGAAATGTAATCCCCCGGGATCTAGTGATCTGGTACGGAGCATACAGCGGTTTGTACAATCCCAAGCAGCACATTATTCATTACTTCACTCCACAGCAGTGCCACTCACAATATGGTGGCGACGTTGACGTACGATGCTGCTGGTCATGTGGCGTCTAGTAATCCTATGTCTAAGGGAGCCAGCAAGGAATTGGAAGGCGAGGAGGCCCAGTGGCGCTTGGATCCAAGGTTATTATAGTTTTGCCTTTTTATATTAGTTTTTATTTCTATATTTTTTCTGAGCTTACTTGGAAATTCAGTTAAGTTTTAGTTTTCCTTCATCGTGTACTTTTAGTTGTAATTTAGTTTTTGTTTTACAAAGACATTTCTATTTTATTTTTATATATATATTAGTTTCAGTTTTAATTTTAGTAATTGTAGTATGGTTAAAGAGCTACTATGGAGTGTAGTTTTTGTGTCACAATGAGACAGAACTGTACACTTAACGGGTTTGGATATAATATGAATTTAATGTTAGTGGAAGCTTGCTACACTACACAACACACTTTACTATTTGGTTTTGTTTTTGTCCAATAAAAACAAGTATAATCAAAACCAGGTACTGAATATGAACAATTTTACACAATTTTATCATTTTTAAAATATTTGTCATTTGTGCTGAACAAATCTGCGCTGATTGTTGGCACTTTTTTTCTTTTCCTTTTATTGCCCAGAATGGGCCAATCTGTACTGAACTTTAGGTGAATTTTAAGGTGTAAGGGTTTTTTACTCTGAATGTCTGTAGCACACAACATATCCTGCGCCAACAACAATGTGCTTATAATGAATGCCTTCAATATTTCATTAAAAAATCTCAAACACTGGACTTGTTATTTTCTACAAGCCATATTGATCTCTGATTCTATTTCAGGCACAAACAATTTATAGACAGAATTTTGCACCTGCAAGCCTAGAAAGATATAAAAAAAATAAGAAAAGAGTTTCTACTGTGTTCAGACAGGTGTGTCCATGAAAATCACGGGGGTTAAGGAAGAATCAGTGAGCAGAACCCACCTAGCTGTATTGAGGGAAATAAAGAAAAACAAGCATGTAGTGTGAAGGTTAGGGGCAGTGAGACTTGAATAGCCCACCATAAGAACAGTACACCCATAATGAGCAGAGCAAGAGCAGGTAACAGGAGTATGGACAGGTACAAAATGGCAGAGACAGCATCTGAGATGAAGAACAATTTATGCATTATCTAAACCTGTTTATCCAGAGCAGGATCACATGAATCTGGAGCCTACCCCAGCAGGTTTGGATGCAAGGCAAGAAAAATCTCTGGTATGCAATATGTATGATATGGCTGATGTTAAGAGCAAAAAATAATATGATATTTCAGGTATCTGTTTTGACAGAAAGAGAGAAACATTGAACAAATGGGGACAGATACTGTATTTTAAAGCATAATTCTGCTACTGGATTATTTTCACATTATCAGGTATTTTGAGCTGCAAATATGAACTAAAAAAGATACATTAATAAATATAGAATAAATACAGAAACAACTTAGTATGTTTAGCTTTTCACCACTTGGCAGACTCTCTTCCCCCACCTACTGTAGTTCAGTAGAGACATTGCCAACTCAGGAATTTTACAAGGTTTGTATGGCTTCATTGTTAAATGACATTTTTAAAGCAAAAGTGATTGGTCAGCAAAAATGTGCTAATCTTGTATGATGACCTAGTCAGTCTCTTGATCAGTGTTTTCAAAAATCAGGAGAGGTCTCCTTAGACAATCTCATGTACTCAGATATGGGGATGGATATTTGAGGAGTAAACCGCAAGCCAATGATTATATTACGTACATTAAAGAACCATCAACAATAACAAATCAAATTAATAATATATTGAACAATTATTATAAAAGTTAAGTTGAATAAATCGGACTCTGCAGCTGCATGAATTAAAAAAAATCAAGTATGTGTTCAGGTAAAATACCACTTCCAGTTAATGGATTTGGCCCAAAAGTTAATACTGATCTACAGTTTTGGTGTAACAGCCACATGCCGAATTTCATCCATCTATCTATCTGCGTTTCTTGAGATCTCGTGTTTACACACACACACACACACACACACACACACACACACACAGACATAATTCCAAAAAAACGGTATTTTCGGACTCGGGGAGTTCTAAAAAGTCAAGATTCATCAAAATGTCGAGGTCGATTTTTTTTCATGATTTCTATACTTTCTCTGTCCTTCGTATACTTCATATGCGAAGTGACAGGCGAATTACAGTCAACAAAAAGCAGGCACCTGACAAATAAACTGAAACGTTACTCACTCGTGATTTTTCTGTTGTGAAAGGGTACGGCCCGGACACAGACAGGTAGACACATTTCCAGCCATCACCACACGTTTAATTACACAATTATATTAGTAGTACTAGGGTGTTGTACCGTGTTAGCCATTATGAATGTAGAGAAAAGCCAAGCAAAATGACACCTTTTATTGGCTAACTAAAAAGATTACAATATGCAAGCATTTGAGGCAACTCAGGCCCCTTCTTCAGGCAAGATGTGAGTTGCCTCGAAAGCTTGCATATTGTAATCTTTTTAGTTAGCCAATAAAAGGTGTCATTTTGCTTGGCTTTTCTCTACAATTATATTACAAGTCAATAAGTGCACCGCCACCAAACACAAACCCCAACAGTCTCCCAAAGTCCAGGCTCCTCTTTGAGCCACATCTCTTTCTCTTTTCTCTCTCTCAGGCCTCTCCTTGCCGCCTCCTCTCCGACCTCGTCCTTCTCCTCACCCGACTCCAGCCTTGATAGCAGGGAGGCGGCCCCTTAAATAGGCAGGCGGCTGATGACCCCACCCGGCCACCTGCCACACTGTCCATACGGTAAAGTTTGAATTACATCTTGATATACAAGTCCAAAGAAAGGTACGTACATTTGCTTTCTATTCCACAGGCTCTACACGCTTATTCAGCTCGCTCTGTCACTGCAAGTGCTGTGTGAACTCCCGCCCTCCATCACCGGCTGCCGTCCACTGGAGGAATACGTGCGGGCGGCTCGTGGTGGGTGGCTTTCAGTTTTAGAGTTAAATGTTATAAAGGTTAAAAACTAACAGCAAGAAAATTAATTCAAAGACAAAAACTAAAATTATGTTTGGTAAATTATTATTTTATTTCAGTTAGTCTTTCCAGCTACTTTAATAGTTTCATTTAGTTTTAGTTTTTCATTTCAGTTTTGTTAATTATTTTATTTCAGTTTACAAAAATGTCTTTTTAATAATAGTTTCAGTTTTGATATTAGTTTTCATTAACTATATAATAACCTTGCTCGGATCTGACCGTCCTGTGTGTTCCAGACGGGTGAGACAATTGTCATGTATTGAATTAAACTACTGTACATGTTGCCGATAGCTACCAGTAGGTGGCACCAAGCGATTGACATGTGGTGCACACTTGAGTGTTTTGTAATGCAATAAAGAAGTGAGTGGTCGGATACTCCGTACCTTTACGGAAAAGTCTGTGTCGGTGTGACTTGGTGTGTGCCTGTGAAATTAAGCAGCACGCAACATAACAACAATGAATTTCTTTTTCTTTCCATTGACTTTGGAATAGAAAGGCTACACTGAACCCAAGAAACAGGAGCGAACCGGCGGCTGTTCTCATTGCACTACATTGGCTGTCCTACAAAGGGGACTGGGACATTGTCCTCTGTGTAGTTTGTAAACTTTCATAAATGGCCGCTTATGTCACCTAATGGATTGACAGGTTCTGACTTCACCAGAAGGTCTGTTTAACAAATCAAAAAACTAGGGAAACCATCTTTTTCTCGAACGTATTACTAAAAGTTGAATATTTGAAAAAAAAAGGTAGCGCAAAGCGTGTTTTAGCCAGTTCACATTTTTCAGTTATCTTAAGACACAAACAAAAGCATCATTTACTTTATCCATTCAGTGTCGTGCCCACCCCAGCACAAGCACTGGACGTGAGGCAGAACAATCCCTGGACGGGGCGCCCGCTCATCACAGGTGAACCCAAACGCACACCGACACTAATAGACTCAATTTAACATCACCGAATCCCCGAACCTGCATGTCTTTGCAAGGAAACCCACTAGGAAAACGTGCAAACTCCAGGCAGGGAATACCCGGGACATGACCCCCTTACTGCCAGGCAGCAGCACTGCCGCTGAGTTTAATTGTTAACTTCATTACTGTTCACACTTTATCTGTAAAATGTCGTATACATGCTGTAATGGGCGGCTCGTGGAGGATGGATTTCAGTTTTAGAGTTAAATGTTACAAGGGTTAAAAACTAACAGCAAGAAAATTAATCATGCTCAAACCACCTACACCTGAACACCAGCAAAACCAAGGAGCTGGTGGTGGATTTTAGGAGGCCCAGACCCCTCATGGACCCCGTGATCATCAGAGGTGACTGTGCAGAGGGTGCAGACCTGTAAATACCTGGGAGTGCAGCTGGATGATAAATTAGACTGGACTGCCAATACTGATGCTGTGTGTATACTGTAAAAAATAACGCGTTAAAAGTACTTAAAAAAATAAGGCAACAAATTACAAGCAATATTTTTGAATAGATTTAATATACTGCACTATTGAGTAAACTTAATTTATTAATTTACTCAAATTTACCTAAAAGAAATGAGTTTGATTAAATATAAGTATGGCAAAAATGGTTTATTTTACTCCGATTTTCATTTGAATTACATTACTAAAAAAAAAGAGTAATAATGCAACGCTGGACAGTAACGACTGTATAACAAATACATGCTAAAATTCCATATATCTTTATTTATTTGAACATACACAGATAGTCACAACAACGGAGTTGTATTTTCAAAGGAAAATTAAATCAAATGTCTGAGGATAATTTTTACTGAATTACTGACATTCAAATATCAATGAAAATATTCTTTTCTTTATTTAAACTTTTTTCAAAAAGTATATCTCAATCAAATAATGTCCCAGGAATGAGCGCTAAACGGGAAGAAAACGTAGAGAGTGAAATCCCCCGGCAGATGGCGCTCTTCAAACTTGTTCTGCTTTTACGCCAACATTTACATTTACATTTACATTTACATCATTTAGCACAGGGGTAGGCAATGTCGGTCCTGGAGTGCCACAGTATGTGCAGGTTTTTGTTCCAACCCAGTTCCTTAACGAGAACTCAATTATTGCTGATGAAGCACATATTGCTTAAGTGACATTTTGATGCTTCATTTTAGTGGTCTCGCTTGTCAAGGTTCTCCAACCTTAATTGCTTATTTCAATCTTAAACTGCTGCATTCAGTGTTTTAATTGCTCCTTATTAGCAATAAGATGTAAAAGACAAAGCAGCCAGCAGTTCTCCAGCTAGCTTTTTTCCAATTACATCTGTGTGTGTTCATCATGCACGGTTTGATTTAATAAAACACTTAATAGAAAAATGTGACAGACTGAAAATGATCTGTTTTAGGCTTCAAATCATTTGGATAATATCCTTGGAAAGGAAAAAAATCTACGATATAAAAGCCTTACATTGCATAGACTAACAAGCCATAAAATTAAATAAGGTCTGAGATTGGCAATGATTGGTTTCTAATTAAGCAATTAGGTTGAATGAAAACCTGTGGCCACTGCGGCTCACCAGGACCGACATTGCCTACCCCTGTTTTACATCTTATTGCTAATAAGGAGCAATTAAAACACTGAATGCAGCAGTTTAAGATTGAAATAAGCAATTAAGGTTGGAGAACCTTAACAAGCGAGACCACTAAAATGAAGTATTAAAATGTCACTTAAGCAATATGTGCTTCATCAGCAATAATTGAGTTCTCGTTAAGGAACTGGGTTGGAACAAAAACCTGCACATACTGTGGCACTCCAGGACCGACGTTGCCTACCCCTGATTTAGCAGACGCTCTTATCCAGAGCGACTTACAACAGTGCTTAGTAGTCTACGACTGTTCTTCAGTCTTTAAGGCTAAGATTAAATCTACTGTCATTAAACAAGTTACCGCTGACCAAGTTGTATACAAAACCCTGCTAGAAGAAAATAGAAAGAAAATTATCCGCATAAATCAATGGCCGCCTTTTCCACTACTTCTCAGTATGCGATAGTGAAAATCCTGAAATAAAATAGGACGTAGGAAATCAAACATCGCTAAATAAATCCCAGTATTAAAAATTAACCAGTAAATACATTACCAATGTAGAACACTAATTAAATAAGAAGTCAAATAATACCGTGACGGTTAGGCAAACGTCTTTTTATGTTGTTTACAGGGCGTTGTTTAGGACAAACGCCATAGCGTTCTCAAACTTATCTCAAAGTGTCATTTTCTTTTTCTGTGTAAAATAAAATTTTAAACGATAAAAAAAAAAATGAACATATGTAACTATCCGAGAAATGTTCCTGCTTTTTAAAGCAAACCAACGAGGTAGGTTGTTAGAAAGACGCTACCTTGCCCGCCATGTTTCCCACATGAAGGGAAAGGTTTCGTGAAAATAACAAATGCTTACATCTGTAACTATACGAAATAAAATACTAGTTATTCATTACGGAATTAATATGCTTTATACTTACACATTCGTAGTAAAATAACTCTTATTATGGATAAGCGTTACAGCTGAATGCGTTGTTGTAAAGACCAAGAAACAGATGTGTGAGGAAGTGCAGAATCATTAAATTTAACTTAACTTAAATGTGTTCAATTCACAGTATAGTTTTTTTTACTTAGAATAAGTTATAAAAAATGTTTACATTTTAAGAAAAATAATAAGTTAACATTATTCATAATTTTTTTTATTGAATTAGAATAAAATAATCAATATAAAGGGTAAAACCCATTTTTATTAATTAAAGTAATGATTATTTTGCGTATTGTTAGCTATTTTTTATTATTATTTTTCACACATGCAAGATTTATTTTTTACAGTGTAAGAGAGGACAGAGCCGACTATACAGTACTTCCTTAGAAGGCTGGCGTCCAGGGCCGGATTTTCCTATAGGCTAACTAGGCTTCAGCCTAGGGCCTCAAGATCAAGAGGGTCCTACATTCAAATTGTTAGCAAAATTTTATTATCTCTCATGTAATTTACAAACTTAAAAATGGAAGGTGAAAGGGCCTCATAAGTGGAATAGCCTAGGGCCTCTTTTCATATAAATCCGGCCCTGCTGGCGTCCTTCAGCATCTGCAATAAGATGCTGCAGATGTTCTATCAGACGGTTGTGGCGAGCGCCCTCTTCTACGCGGTGGTGTGCTGGGGAGGCAGCATTAAGAAGAAGGACGCCTCACGCCTGGACAAACTGGTTAGGAAGGCAGGCTCTATTCTTGGCATGGAGCTGGACAGTTTGACATCTGTGGCAGAGCGACGGGCACTGAGCAGACTCCTATCAATTATGGAGAATCCACTGCATCCACTGAACAGGATCATCTCCAGACGGAGGAGCAGCTTCAGAGACAGACTGCTGTCACTGTCCTGCTCCACTGACAGACTGAGGAGATCGTTCCTCCCCCAAACTATACGACTCTTCAATTCCACCCGGGGGGTAAACGTTAACATTATATAAAGTTATTGTCTGTTTTTACCTGCATTATTATCAATCTTTAATTTAATATTGTTTTTTTGTATCAGTAAGGTGCTGCTGGAGTATATGAATTTCCCCTTGGGATTAATAAAGTATCTATCTATCTATCTATCTATCTATCTATCTATCTATCTATCTATCTATCTATCTATCTATCTATCTATCTATCTATCTATCTATCTATCTATCTATCTATCTAATGCATGTCATCATGAAAATGATAGCCACTATACATCTCCGTATTCCAAATGTTCGTGGCGATGGCTGCCATCGATATTAAGACTGAGTTTACGACGTTCTGCTTTAATCACCAAATAAACTACGAGATTAGTGTGTAAATGTCGACTTTAATCACTAATTGAATCTTTTGTTTCCTTCACTGTATCCCTATTTTTTGTTCTCTGTAGCCCCAATACTCTACCGTAATGCACACTTAAATATAAAGATTAAGCACACACTTTTAAAAAACCGTGTCAAGACAACAGCATTTAAGACAAAAATCGAACAGAAGCCGCCCGAAGACCGCTGATGTCCGGCGCTGCTGCTGCTTCCAGCCCAACACACGCAGACGGTGAGCGAGCGAGCGCGACGCTTCCTAACAGAAGACATTTCGGACTCCATCAGTCGGTGTGTGAACCTGAAATGAACGATCAACACACTCGACACGAGGAGCGAACAAGCGAGACGCGGGTCGAACGAAGGCCACACAGCGAGAGCTGCAGAGAGACGGAGGATCTGTGAAATGACACGGGGGGGCTACAGTGGAGGTGGCGACACTTCATTCATTTTCGATAAACGGTTGATTACATTCTCCGATACGAGGGGAAATCGAACACAGAAAATCCAAAGCATAAAAAAAACTCGGAAGGTGAACAACAGACAGAGGTAGACGACATTCTTAAAGCCGGGGGAGCTCAGTAGAGAATACGCGGTCTCGTCTGATTCAAAGTGATGGAGAGCCATTTGGAAGTGTGGAAAGACCCACGCTACACTCGCCTTAACCTGGAGGGGCCCTCGACATGGACCATCACAGCAGACCTGACATTCCTAGCCAGATCATTTTCATATTATTTGGAGGTCCGTAGCAATAACATTATTAGTGCCAATGTAATTTATTAAATTTATTTCAGAGATTTGCAATTCAGCTGAGAGAGGGAGAGATGACAGCTCTAAGTCAGGTTAGGGAGATGGGCAGAAAACATGTGAAGGACACAGTCAGGTTGTTTTACAAAAAGTGCTTATGTCTGCTTGACCACTATGGTAAAAAACAACCCTGAGTCTGTGATAAATGATGCGAACATGTCAAGGTATTAATAACCAGCCAGTTCGTCTGGTAGTCGCCCATAGCTGACATGAATTCTATGAGTGTTTATAATGACGAGGATCCAGCACGACTTTAGGAGCGTCTCGCTATGCCACCACATTAGTTGCTGCACGGGACATTTGTGTGTTAGACAGAGAGTGAGAATTAAGAGACGCGGCTCACATTTCAAGGTGCACCTCCCAGCATGCAAGAGATCACGCATTATGGGGTGTTAGCGGAGATGTACGATTCATGGATGGCTCTGAGGCTAGGAATCTGCACTGGCTTGCAGGTTCGAATCCCATTAATGACCAGAGGTGGGTTTATTTGTGTTTGACTTGTATGTTTGTCACACGTTGAGACGCAGAGTTGCTTAAAGTGTACCCAAGTGAGCCGTTTAGTGTTCATGTGTTCGGGAATGTGCCTTAGTGTTCAGTAATATTCTTTATATATAATACGCTACTGTGGCTGTTCGTTTGTCTGTCCAGGATTTTAAATCACTCAAACCGTTTCAACTATTGACCTGACATTTCGTATACATATACTACATGACGTCTGCTATCCGCTTTCGGGGTGATGATTGGACTGCAAGGTTATTCCTCTTTTTATTTTTATTTTATTGTAGAATCAACTCTTGGGAGCGGCCAGCTGGGAAGCCGTTGCGCCGCATGCGTACTGGCGCTGTTCTCATCCCTACCACCTTTGCCATCACTTCCCCTACCTCTTCATATCTTAAATCATTTTTGAGGCAGATTGAAAACTTAAAAGCCCTGCTTAAGTGAAAAAATTAAGGGAAACATCAGGGCCAGATTTTCCTATAGGCTAACTAGGCTTCAGCCTAGGGCCTCAAGATCAAGAGGGGCCTACATTCAAATTGTTAGCAAAATTAAAATGACACTATTCTAAAAACAGTGAACACTAAAACACTGAACCGAAAATAAGGAGAAATTCTATGCATATGACTAATAAACAAACATAAAAATGTATTGGTTAAGATCAACGCGTATTACGTATTTTATTATCTCTCATGTAATTTACAAACTTAAAAATGGCAGGTGAAAGGGCCTCATAAGTGGAATAGCCTAGGGCCTCTTTTCATATAAATCCGGCCCTGGGAAACATACACTATGAAACTGCAAGACAAACATGGACTTAATCAGTTGTCACAAGAGAAGATACCGATGGAAGAAGAGAAGAAGCGGGCTGCTAGGGTGGAGAAAAGAAGAGCTGCTCAGGAAACAGCAAGCGTATCAACCTCAGAGCAAACGAATGGTAAGCATACAGAGAAAGAAAAGAGTGAAAACTGGGAATGTCAAGTCAAGTGGAGTCACTGCACGTTATCATGCAGTGCGCTGTTACTGGTATTTCAATAATAGTTTATGTTGTTACATCAATGTACTTTACTGTAAGTTTGTTGATACTGTTTACTGATAAACTTTATTGATTTGGATTTCATACGGCCGATAAGCTAGTACCTAATTTGTGTAATACTGACATCTAGTGGACTTTTGTGTAATTTACCAATATGTTTTATGTATTTTTTAATTGAAGGTACTGTATTCAGATACAGGTGATCTGCTGTGTGGAATTCTCTGCATCATTTATCAGTGTCCTGACTGACACTCCAGAGTGAACACCAAAAGTCCTGAACTCATTACAGATGCACTGGTCTTTTGCTACACTGTGTTGTCAGCATTCTCCCAGTTGGCTCAAGTTTGCGGATGATACCACTGGAATAGGTCTGATCAGCGAGGACGATGAGACAGCCTACAGCAGCGTTTCTCAACCTTTAAGTATTTGCGACCCAAGTTTTCATAACAGTTTTAATCGTGCCCCCTAACGTTTTTTTGAAACCTTAAAAAAATTTATTCCTATATTTTTTGCTGCCAATAAACCGCTACGAGTTTAAAATTTTCCTACCAATAGCGAAATTACACCACATATGGCAATATTTGTGCCCCCTTTTTTGTTACTTCGCGCCCGAGAACTGCCGGCGTAGGAGGTCAGACTCCTGTCAGAATGGTGTCAGGACAACAACCTCACCCTCAACGTTAGCAAAACTACGGAGATGATTGTGGATTTCTGCAAACAGGCAACAGAGCACCACGTCCCATGTACATCGGAGGTGAGGTTGTGGAGCAGGTCAGCAGCTTTAGGTTCTTCGGAGTCACCCTCACTGATGACCTGAAATGGCCAAATCACACTGCGGCAGTAGTCAAGAAAGCCCAACAATGCCCGGATGTCCCCCACAACCCTGTGCAGATTCTACAGGTGGTAACTGCTCAGTTCAGGAATGCAGAGCTCTACAGCACAGCAGATCACGGGCACACAGCTCCCAGCGACCCATGGCATCCACACTACACGCAGTCTCAGGAAAGTGAACCATATCAGGCGGGACCCCAGCCACCCTGCTCTGTCACTTTTCACCTTCCTCCTATCTAAAGTCCATTTGGACATGCACCTCCAGGTTCAGGAACAGTTTCTAACCAACTGCAGTCAGACTCGTGAACAATCAGTAACCTTGTGTCACCTCCACTGCTACCTGCACATGTACTTCTGCCACTGTCTCTATTTATTCCTAGGATTCTGGTTTTATTTACTTACTTATTATATTCATTTATTTATTGTGTGTGGTTTTTTTGTTTTTGGTCTATGTTCACTGTCTGCAGGGGCACATGCAAGCAAGCATTTTATTGTACATGGTACTTGTACACATGACAATAAAGAATTGAAATTGAAATGTCCGTTTGCTTCTCTCCGGCCTGAATATGAATGTATACAGGGTTATGCATTATATTATGGGAATGAATGTTATCTTTTAAAGCAAGTTAAATACATATTTCATCCATCCATCCATCCATCCATCCATTCTCTTCGTTATCCGAGATCGGGTCACTTGGGGCAGCAGCTTGATCAGAGATACCCAGACTTCCCTCTCCCCGGCCACTTCTTCTAGCTCTTCCAGGAGAATCCCGAGGTGTTCCCAGGCCAGTCGAGAGACATAGTCCCTCCAGCGTGTCCTGGGTCTTCCCCGGGGCCTCCTCCCTGTTAGACGTGCCCAGAACACCTCACCAGGGAGGCGTCCAGGAGGCATCCTGATCAGATGCCCGAGCCACCTCATCTGACTCCTCTCGATGCGGAGGAGCAGCGGCTCTACTCTGAGCCCATCCCGGATGACTGAGCTTCTCAACCTATCTTTAAGGGAGAGCCCAGACACCCTGCGGAGGAAACTCATTTCAGCCGCTTGTATTCGCGATCTCATTCTTTCGGTCACTACCCATAGCTCATGACCATAGGTGAGGGTAGGAACATAGATGGACTGGTAAATTGAGAGCTTTACCTTGCGGCTCAGCTCCTTTTTCACCACGACAGACCGATGCAGAGCCTGCATCACTGCGGACGCCGCACCGATCCGCCTGTCGATCTCACGCTCCATTCTTCCCTCACTCGTGAACAAGACCCCGAGATACTTGAACTCCTCCACTTGGGGCTGGATCTCGCTCCCAACCCTGAGAGGGCACTCCACCCTTTTCCGGCTGAGGACCATGGTTTCAGATTTGGAGGTGCTGATTCTCATCCCAGCCGCTTCACACTCAGCTGCGAACCGATCCAGAGAGAGCTGAAGATCACGGCCTGATGAAGCAAACAGGACAACATCATCTGCAAAAAGCAGTGACCCAATCCTGAGTCCACCAAACCGGACCCCCTCAACAGGCCCTGGCTGCGCCTAGAAATTCTGTCCATAAAAGTTATTAACAGAATTGGTGACAAAGGACATATTTCTCTGTCTTGTAATTATTTTCTGCCAAAAGGGAGGGTTTTGCTTCTAGTCAATTCTGCATCAAGAAACACATCCCAGGGGAGAAAGAACGACCCCCTGCTGGATACAAGGTCACTCACATACAAAGCACAGCAGCCATTTTTTGGAGCCTCCTCAGGTTGGTTCAAAGGCACCGGATATTCACATCTCAGACATTTCCCTTTCTTTTTCATTTTCTTGATCACTTTTTCTTTGTTTCCCTATCATGTCTTTTCAGTACACTGGTCTCTCATTTTAATAATGACTATCTGCTCAATGCTATCTGTTAATCCATATTACTAACCGAGAATGCTAAACCGGATGATGGACGCAGGCACATCCGGCAATGGGCCGTAGCTGCAAAAAGACGTACTGCGCAGGCGCAAAAAGAGTCCGCGAGGGTCGGCTGAGGAGCCGAGAAAGGCGGATAGAAGAGGGCGAGAGAGGCGGACAAGACCACAGAAAAAAGGAGTGAGCACAGGAAAAATTGAGAAATGAGGCGCAAAGAGCACCGAAAAAAGGAAACGGCACATAAAAAAGTATTCAAACGCAAGCAAAGCACGAAACACATTGCACACGAAACAAGACCCAAAAAAAAAAAAAAAAAAGAGGCTCGCGCACAACAGCAAGGCACCCCCCCCCCCCCTACAGGCACCGGACGGGACACACACCAAGAGGGGGATTCAACAAGACACAGGAACACAAAAAGAAAGAAGACAAAACCACCCCACAGACCCTACAAGCAAGGGACGGGACACACACAAACAGGGGGATTCAACAAGACACAGGAACACAAAAAGAAAGAAGACGCTCGCGCGACAACAATCCTCACCCCCCCCCCCTCCCCACATCCATAAGAAGTGACACCCAAAGCCACATATTCTAAAGTGAACGTCAGCACCTTCACACTAGACAGCATAGGTGTCAGCATAGGTGGATCTCCTTACAATAAAGCACTATTAACCGTTCAACTGCAGAAAAGGAAACATATTAACAGTGACTGCGATCCTCCTTATTACTTATCCATATTTCGCATGCTGAGAAAGAAACAAGTCATGAATACACGGTCACGGGTACAAAACGAAAAGGAAAGGATAACAGGAACAAACACACGAACACGAAAGAAACAACAAAATAGACGGCTATGCAGCATAGGTGGATCTCATTACAATAAGGCACTATTAACCGTTCAACCGCAGAAAAGGCTCCATATTAACAGTGAGTGCAATTCTCCTTATTACTTATCCATATTTCTAAAAGAAAAAATGTCTCGACTCCAAAAACGCAAAGCTCAACTAAAGCTTCTAACTAACGATGTACCTAAAAGTAAAAACTTTATGAACTGCATTAGATCCTACAATGGTTCATTTGCTTTTGCATATACCGGAGTAAATATCAGGCCACCAAAAGGCAATGGCCCATACTACTTTCCCATATGTGCACAAATACTGCATCGCATTGGAACAGTGCACCCTGAAACAAATCAACAACGCAAATATGCACAAATCTACATCCTAGATCCACATGATGCAAACTATCAATCAAAGTGCTGCATCGCAACAGGCACGGATTCAAAACGAAACACCTCCCGTCTCAGACATACGTTAATGGCAGCGAAGGCTACAACGGGCTTCTCACACAGCACAGGCAAATCGATTACAGCTCCAAAACAACACGTCCCAAATACTACACATGCAACAACGCGCCTCTCAAACGGCACAAGAAAAACATACACCAGGAACATTCATTCAGATTAATGAATGTCATTTGCAATCATTGTCAATCACTTAACTTCCCTGAAGAAACAACTGGAAATACAAGTTATACATTTACACGTTGTTGTCAAAAGGGTCAAATTAGACTGCCTTCTTTACATTCATATACTGAATATCTACAGAGGCTTATAACTGACGATGTACCTGAAAGTGAAATCTTTATCAACCACATTAGATCCTACAAATCGGTATCCACTATGAACATTAACGGTGGCACTGCACGTGACATGCGTCTTGAAAAAATGTTAATTATTGATGAATGTACAATGGCATGAAGTCACTTACTCAACACCATTCATAAACTTCTACAAACGTTTATGAATAATAATATTCGATTTGGAGGAAAGGTACTTTTATGAGGAGGAGATTTTAGACAGTGATTAGCTATTCTTCCAGATGCCATGCACTCAGCTATTGTTCAGTGCACCTTAAAATACGCAGACAATTGGCATTGCTTTCAAAAGATACAGTTAGTAAAAAAGATACGATGTCCAGAACCAGATCATAACAATTACTTATTACAACTGAGAGATGGTACACTCACCAATACAGATGGACTTCAGGCACATATTATTACAATTCCTCAAGCCTTTATCTGCGACAACTTAGTTACAGAGACATTTCGAACAGCAATCTCATTAGACCAAATGCCCCTTTTAACACAACGCACTATATTATGTCCAAAAAATATTAATGTGGAAAACATAAATACCCAAGTCATTCCATTACTTCCTGGAGAGACACAACTCTTTCTAAGCTCTGACAAACTTGACTCTGATCACAACAATAACCATCTTCATTGACCTTACAAGTTCTGAGCTGGAATTACCTTTTACACTTAAACGGCGTGTACAAAGACATTTTCAAATAAACCTTTACACTGTGCCACACACTATATTGTTTGCTTTCTATTTGCATCATCTACACCGTCACACTATTCTATATCTCATTCATACATCACGCTCTTTGTCATTCCCAACACCAGGGGTTGGCGAGCGAAGCGAGCAGGGGGCGGAGCCCCCTAGTAAAAGGATAAAGTGAATTAGGAGCAGATAAAGAGAAGGGAACAAGAGAAGCAGAGAAGGGGAAGACCAGAAGACAGCAACAAGAGCACAAGAGACGAACGAGAGAGAAAATGGATGGTGGGCCCGGCACTTATCTCACACACACACTCACTGTCATGTCAGCCCAGAAGCACAGCCTGTGATGTGACGCGGGCAGACAAACTCCTAAGGATTAGGAACACCAACTCACCTTTTAGAAATTCTGAGGTTCAGCAGACTGAAAACTGGAGCTTCACTACCTGAAGCGAGAAAGAGAACAATGGCGACTGTCAAATAGATGACGATTACTAAGATCAGCTTCATTCAGTCTACGCTTTCTACCAGAACAGTGCCATTCAGATGTCATCTCACCAAAGATCATGTAGCCAAAGCACACAACACAATGCCAAGCATGCCCCCCCATGCTCCATACCCAGTGTACCAACTGGCACATGTTGTTGGCACACTAGGCTCAGTGGTGCTGGACACTTACAAACTCATGCTTGATTTTGTGGCCTTCAAAATGGCAAATCTTCAGTTCCCCTCAGGTGGCTGGACTGAGCAGTCAGATATTAAGACTTCGGCTGGTGAGCCCAAGCAGAATGAGCAGATCAGAATGTGCTGAGGACCTTTAAAAGCTTTAGTCATGGTGTGCCTTGAGGTCCTGAACGTTCTGCATCTCTGCCACTTTTTGTCCAAGCACAAATGTTCATAGAGTTGCATTATCTGGATGCTTTCATCCTTCACAGGGGTTGCCGCTGCTACCTCATCAGACACCCTTTGCCTTTTGGTGAGAGCCATGTGGTGGGCTACTACTCTTCACAATTTAACTCCACTGCCAGAGCTTCTTCTTCTTATTTGCGTCGAATGAGTTGGCAGCACAGGGGTGCCTGCTGAAATGAGGGGCTGAACTCTCTTGGTGTCTCACAGAGTGCACTGGGGACCAGAAGAACAACTCACTTGGATGATGGAGAAGGTAACATGAATGCCAATGTGAGCCAGTTGTTGGCTGAATGGGTGCTGTGAAGTGCAATGGGCACTAAGTCAGCAGCAATCCAAAAGCATTGGACTGGACAGAAGCATGCAGTGTTCCTCCAGGGCACTAGAGGACGGGTAACTCCCTTGTTGCGAGAAATGCTGAGTCCTCTGTTCAGAGGGAGGTTGGGGGAGATCTGAGGAGACCT
Organism: Erpetoichthys calabaricus; assembly: GCF_900747795.2. Classification (NCBI taxonomy): domain Eukaryota; kingdom Metazoa; phylum Chordata; class Cladistia; order Polypteriformes; family Polypteridae; genus Erpetoichthys; species Erpetoichthys calabaricus. Next base: position 2,227,693 of record NC_041406.2, read on the forward strand.
GAGATTGGCCCCTCAAATGGCAGTACAGACTGGCCAAGTGGTATAAGTACAGCTCAGGGGATTCAGGGGTGTCTGGCCCATCACTCTTTAAGTGCATTTTGGAACTCATGATGTCAGAAGGCAACAGGACTTTGCAGGGGCTTTAGTGACTCCAGAAGTGTTTTGTGGGATTGCTCAGAAGCAGGACAGAAGTGGGTACATAACATAAACAAGCACCAAGTTATTAAGAAGGTCCATGTCTAAAGCTGGGGTCTTAAATAGAGCTCTAACAATGGCTGCTGGGAAGCAATCAGGGACAATGTCATTTCAGGAATGTGGACAAATCAAAATATGACTTATGTGTGGACACTGGACTCATTAATCCACTTGGGTTGGTTCTTCTTCATTAAGTGGCATCAGTTTGGTCACGGTAAGTGGTAAAGTGACCCATTAAAATAAACCAGTACCAACTGGACCAGTGGCATCAATAGTTGGAATTCTGACCTTTGGTTTGCGACATTCAAGCATCAGAACATTAAAAGAGTTGTGAGAAGAACCGGCCATTCAGCCTAACAGACACCGCCAATCCTGTCCACCAAATGAACATCAAGTTGAAATCTGAAGGCCCCTAAAGTCCTGCTCTCCACCACAATCCTTGGTCTTTTATTCCATGTGTCTGTGGTTCCCTGTCTGAAGGCAAATTTCTAACTTTTGAGCAGAATGTGCTCTTGATAAGTTCCCATCTAAATTCACTGGACTCATGAATTCCATATTTTTTCAATGATATCCTCTCTAAGTCTCCATTTGGTCAAACTGAAAAGGTTCAAATCCTTTAATGTCTCCTCAGAGCTCAGATCTCTCAGTCCATAATCAGCCTCGTTGCTCTTCTCTGTTCCTCTTTGAGGGCTGCTTTCTCTTTTTTGAAATAGACCAAAATTGCACACAGAACTCCAGATGAGGCTTCACCAGTGCATATCTCGCTTAATCATAACCTTCTTGGACATGCACACCACACATCAGGGTGCTATATGACCCTTCACCATGTTAGCCTTCTTCATCGCTACTGAACACTGTGTGTGTATATGTGTGTCTACAGTTACTCCATGGTCCTTCTCATAAGGTGTACTGTCAAACTCCAGACCACCCATAGTCTATTCAAACTTGACATGTCTACTTCCTATGTGTCCCACTTTATATTTCCTTCTGTGGTACAGTGGTAGCACTGCTGCCTCACAGTAAGGAGACCGGGGTTCGCTTCCCAGGTCCTCCCTGCATGGATTCCTCCCACAGTCCAAAGACATGCAGGTTAGGTGCATTGTCAGTGCTAAATTGTCCCTAGTGTGTACTTGGTATTTTGGCGTGTGTGTCCTGCTAGTGGGCTGGCGCCCTGCCTGGGGAGTTGTTCCTGCCTTGCGCCCTGTGCTGGCTGGGATTGGCTCCAGCAGACCCCCATGACCCTGTGTTAGGATACAGCAGGTGCCCAAGCCTGCCTGCTGTCCAAGTTTCTCTGGAAAAGTTCAGCCGACTCTCCATTATCAGTCCCCCCAGCTAGTTTGGTATCCTCATCAAATGTAACCAGCTTCTCGACTTTTCTATTCATGTCCAGATCATTTATCTGCATTAAAAAGGGTAGTGACCCCAACACTGACTCCTGATGGAGACAACTTTCTACTACACCATATTAGTGAATCTCAAGCTGCCCGTCTGAACCTGTGTGGACTGCTCAATAACACACCTCTTCTTGACATGTGCTGCTCAGTATGTGGGACTTTTCTCACTTCTTCATACTCCCTGTAGACTTTAATTCGCCTTTACTGTTTGTAAGACACTCCACCTGCTGCTCTTCTGCGACTTCATCATTGAAAAGATCTTTGGCTCTTCTTTCATCTTCTCCCTTAATATTCCTCTCTAACTGCCTGCTTTTCGTTCTCCTAATGTCCTTCTGAACCGTTGATCTCCTGCTCCGAGTTCTATGGGCCACTTGGTGAAATTTTTTGTCTTCTGTGCTTTTGGACTCTCTGTTTTCAGCTCCTTCTCTGTCCACCATGAAGTTGCCTGACTGTTTCTTACTTCTTCTACGTTCCTGCCTGATATTTAAAACACTTTTCAACCTGCTCCACTGGTCCTCAGCTGTCCCCACACTTAAAAGCTCATCCCAGTTCATCCTTTGGAGACTTTGCCCTGTCTGATCACAATGCATCCTAATCAAATGAAACTCGTCGCCCCTGTTTTAGTTGACTCCCCTATATCTCAAACTCACTTGACACAAATTAGGATGAGGACGCTCTGGCTGAACAGCAGCCCACCACATGGCCCGCACCAAAAAATGAAGGATGTCTGACAAGGCGGTACCAGCAGCAGCCCATGTGAAGAACAAAAGCCTCCAAACAGTGCAACACTTTTAACATTTGTGCTTGGACAAAAAGTGACAGAGTATGCAGAACGTTCAGGACCTCAAGGCACACCATGACTAAAGTCTTTAAAGGCCCTCTGATCTACTCATTCTGCTTGAGCTCACCAGCTGAACTCTTCAAGTCTGACTGCTCAGCCCAGCCACCTGAGAGGAACTGAAGGCTCGCCATTGTGAAGGCCGGGAAACCAACTGTAAGTGTCCAGCACCACTGAACGCAGTGGTGCCAATGGGTATGCTGGGTATGGAGCAAGGGGGCACTTTGCATTATGTCGTGTGCTTTGGCTGCATGTTCTGTGGTATGACACCATTTGACTGGCACTGTTCTGGTAGAGAGTGAATGAAGCTGATCTTAGTAATCTTCGTCTTTTTGACAGTCACCATTCTTCTCTTTTACAGTTCAGGTAGTGAGGCTCCAGTTTTCAGTCTGCTGAACCTCAGAGTTTTTAAAAGGTGAGTTGGTGTTCCTCGTGATTTGCTAATTCTTAGGAGTTTGTCTGCCTATATCACATCACAGGCTGTGCTTCTGTGCTGACATGACAACAGTGAGTGTGTGTGTGTGACACAAGTGCAGGGCCCACCATCGTGTCTCTGTCTCTCCTTTTTCTCTCTCGTCTCTTTATTCTCTTTGCTCTTGTTGCTGTTTCCTGGCCTTCCCTTTCTCTGTTTCTCTCATTCCCTTCTCTTTATTTGCTCCTAATTCACATTGTCCTGTTATTAACAGTCAACATTGTGTGGATAGTCAGTAGTCATTAAAATGACAGACCAGTGAGCCCAAAAGACATGATGGGGAAAAAAGAAAAAGTGATCAAGTAAATGAAAGACAAAGGGAAACATTTGAGATGTGAATATCCGGTGCCTTGAAATCTGCTTGAAGGGGCTCAAAAAGATGGCTGCTCTGCTTTGTAGGTGTGTGACCCCCAAAATCCAGAGATGACCTGGCTGGGAATGTCGGGTTTGCTAAGATGGTGCAAGTCGAGGGCCCCCCGGGTTAAGACGAGTGCGGCATGGGCCCCCAACACTTCCAAATGGCTCTCCTTCACTTTGAATCAATCCGACAAGACCCCTTATTCTTTAGTGGGCTCTCCTGGCTTTAAGAATGCCATTCACCTCTGTCCGCTCTTCATCTTTGGAGGATTTTATTCTTTGGATTTTCTGTGTCCGATTTTCCCTCGTAGCGGCATTTCAATCAACTGGGGAATCGAAAATGAATGAAGTGATGTGTCAGTGTCCCCCCGCTGTAGCCCCCCGTGTCATAACACAGATCCTCCGTCTCTCTACAGCTCTCGCTGTGTGGCCTTCGTTCGGCCCGCGTCTCGCTTGTTCGCTCCTCGTGTCGAGTGTGTTGCTCGTTCATTTCATGTCCACGCACTGACAGATGGGGATCGAAATGTCTTCTGTTAGGTTTTTAAAAGTGTGTGCAGTTGCTGTACAGTTGTGTGTGCGTTATGGAATAGTATTGGTAGCCATAGAGAACAAAAAATTAAGGACACAGTAAAGGAAAAGAAAGATGAATGAATGATTAAAGTCGTCATTTCCACTTTAATCTCGTAGTTTGCCTCGTGATTAAAACAGAACTGTAAACCCCATCTTAAAGTAGATGTTTAATTTACCAGAGTTTGTCAACCACCATCGTAACTGAAGCAGCCCAGTCGTTCACTGCTATGAGCCTCTTATATGACTTCACTAGGGGGCTCTGCCCCCTGCTCGCTTCGCTCGCCAACCCCTGGTGTTGGGAATGACAAAGAGCGTGATGTATGAATGAGATATAGAATAGTGTGAAGGTGTAGATGATGCAAATAGAAAGCAAACAATAAAGTGTGTGGCACAGTGTAAAGGTTTATTGGAAAATGTCTTTGTACACGCCGTTTAAGTGTAAAAGGTAATTCCAGCTCAGAACTTGTAAGGTCAATGAAGATGGTTATTGTTGTGATCAGAGTCAAGTTTGTCAGAGCTTAGAAAGAGTTGTGTCTCTCCAGGAAGTAATGGAATGACTTGGGTATTTATGTTTTCCACATGAATATTTTTTGGACATAATATAGTGCGTTGTGTTAAAAGGGGCATTTGGTCTAATGAGATTGCTGTTCCAAATCTGTCTGTAACTAAGTCGGCGCAGATAAAGGCTTGAGGAATTGTACTAATATCTGGGTGAAGTCCATCTGTATTGGTGAGTGTACCATCTCCCAGATGTAATAACCAATTGTTATGATCTGGATGTGGACATCGCATGTTTTTTACTAACTGTATCTTTTGAAAGCAATGCCAATTGTCTGCGTATTTTAAGGTGCACTGAACAATAGCTGAGTGCATGGAATGTGGAACAATAGCTAAGCACTGTCTAAAATCTCCTCGTAATAAAAGCACCTTTCCTCCAAAGGGAAGATTATTATGTATAAACGTTTGTAGAAGTTTATGAATGGTGTTGAGTAAGTGAGTGGATGCCATTGTACATTCATCAATAATTAACAGTTTTGCAAGACGGATGTTATGTGCAGTGTCACTGTTAATGTTCATAGGCGCGTCGTTGTATGTCCAGTATTTGGGACGTGTTGTTTTGGAGCTGTAATCGATTTGCCTGTGAGGTGTGAGAAGCCCGTTGTAGTGTACTGCATGCATTGTTTGTATTGAGCCTTGCCCGTTTTTGTATGTCGGTCAGTTGAGCTTTCTCTTTTTGGAGCCTTGCCTGCTTGTTTTCCAGCATTTGAGATGCGCGGTGTAGACGTCTGCGTTTATTTATTTTGTCCCCTCGCTGCCGTTTCTGTATGTCTGAGACGGGAGGTGTTTCGTTTTGAAGCCGTGCCTGTTTCGATGCAGTACAGTGAGACGCGCGCTGCATGCGTCCACGTTCAGTGTGTCTGTCCATTTGGGTTCATTTCTGTAACTGTGTTAGTTGAGCTTTGCGTTTTTGGAGCCGAGACATTTTTTTCTTCCAGAGTTTCAGAAGCGCGTTGGAGCCGACGTGTATTGTTTTTTTTCATACGGGTTCGTGTGTTTGGTCCCGTTACTCGAGCTGTATCGGTTTGTACCCGTGATCGTGAATTCATGAATTGTTTGTTCTTCAGCGTTAGAAATATGGAAAAGTAATAAGGAGGATCGCACTCACTGTGAATATGGAGCCTTTTCTGCGGTTGAACGGTTAATAGTGCCTCATTGTAATGAGATCCGCCTATGCTGCATAGTGTGAACGTGTTGAGATGACGTATGTTTAATACGGACGGTTCATTTAGAAATGGGGCTTTGGGTGTAGATTTGTGCATATTTGCGTTGTTGATTTGTTTCAGGGTGCACTGTTCCAATGCGATGCAATATTTGTCCACATATGCGAAAGCAGTATGGGCCATTGCCTTTTGGTGGCCTGATATGTACTCCGGTTGATGGAAAAGCAAATGAACTATTGTAGGATCTAATGCAGTTCATAAAGTTTTTACTTTCAGGCACATCGTTAGTTAGAAGCTTCTTTAGATATTCAGGATATGAATGTAAAGGAGGCAGTCTAATCTGACCCTTTTGACAACAACGTGTAAATTCATTACTTGTATTGCCAGTTGTTTCTTCAGGGAAGTTAAGTGAATGACAATGATTGAAAATGACATTCATTAATCCCAATGAATTTTCCTCAATAGTGGACTCATTATTGAACGCGTTGTCAGCTAAGTGGCGCAATCGTTTAGCAGGTGTCTGCGGACGGTTCCTTTAGAAATGGGGCTTTGGGTGTCACTTCTTATTGATGTTAGTGTGTTTGTGGGTCTGAATCGTCGTTGTGAACGTTTCGTGTGCCATGTCCGTAGTCTGTCCCATTTCGTCTCTAATGGGCTTGGAGGGGGTGGTGGGATTGGTGGGGCGCGAGCGTCCTCTTTCTTTTTGTGTGCCAGGGGCTTGTTGAATCGTCCTCTTTGTGTGTGTCCCGTCCATTGCTTGTGGGGGGGGGGGGGTGCTTGGAGGTGGGTGTAGGATTTGTGGTTCGCGTGCGGCGCTGTGTGCGGCGCCTGCGTTTGACTCCTTTTTTCTGTGCTCACTCCTTTTTTCTGTGGTCGCGGCCGCCTCTCGCGGCGCCTCATTTCTTGGGGCGCCTGCGCAGTACGTCTTTTTGCGGCTACGGCCCATGGCCGGATGTCCCTGCGTCCATCCGGTTTAGCATTCTCGGTTAGTAATGTGGATTAAATTGCCGATATGACGAACATTTAGAATACGGAGATGTATAGTTGATATCATTTTCATGATGGCATGCATTACGGCATGTATATGACCATTTACAGATACATTGTTAACAGTAATGAAGTTAACCTGTGGGGGGCACGCATTAAGGGGGTGAAGTCCTGGCCGGGTGCTCAAAGGACCACTGTATCTGTAATGTGTCGGTCAGGACTCTGGTAAATGATGCAGAACATTCCACACAGCGGCCCAGAATGAAATTGACTTATTTATTCAAAGATATACCCCTGTATTTGAATAGGTATATACAGTATGTGTGTGCGCTATACCATGAAAGGAATACATAAACGTATTGGCAAATTACACAAAAGTCCACTAGATGTTAGTGTTACTCAAATTTGGTACTAGCTTATCGGCCGTATGAAATACAAATCAATAAAAGTTTTATCAGTAAACAGCATCAACAAACTTAGAGTAAAGTACATTAATGTAAGACCATAAACTATTATTAAATAATATTGCTGCATTTAAATAACACAAAGGCACATTACCCACATATAAATTCTAAATTCATCCATCCATCCATTTTCCAACCCGCTGAATCCGAACACAGGGTCACAGGGGTCTGCTAGAGCCAATCCCAGCCAACACAGGGCACAAGGCAGGAACCAATCCCGGGCAGGGTGCCAACCCACCGGAGTAAACGCTAAATTGTACACTTTAAACAATTTTGCATCTTAACGTATAACAATACAAGTAACACGCAAATGAACCCACCTCTGGTCATTAACGTACACTTCTTACTAATTCACTACTGACTCTTGGTTATTACAAATATTTCTCTATGCAGAAATGACTAATGTAGTATACGTGCATCTGTTTCTCTTTTTGAACATCCCATAATATGTGCCGGTGATAGCGCTACAGCCTCGCAGTAAGGAGACCTGGGTTAGCTTCCCGGGTCCGCCCTACGTGGAGTTTGCATGTTCTCCCCGTGTCTGCTTGGGTTTCCTCCCACAGTCCAAAGACATGCAGGTTCGGTGCATTGGCGATCCTAAATTGTCCTTAGTGTGTGCTGGTGTGTGTGCCCTGCGGTGGGCTGGCACCCTGCCTCTGGTTTGTTTCCTGCCTTGCACCCTGTGTTGGCTGGGATTGGCTCCGGCAGACTCCCGTGACCCTGTAGTTAGGATAAAGCGGGTGGGATAATGGATGGATAATATGTGCTCTCGGGCATCCTGGGAGGTACACCTTGAAATGTGAGCCATGTCTCTTAATAACTGCGGTCTCTCTAACGCTCCCTGACGGCAGTTTGCATGTTTTCCTGGTGGGTTTCCTTGCAAAGACATGCAGGTGCGGGGATTCACTGATGCTACATTGAGTCTGTTAGTGTTGGTGTGCGCTTGGGTTCTCCTGGGATGAGCTGGCGCCCCGTCCAGGGGTTGTTCCTGCTTCTTGTCCAGTGCTTGCTGGTATGGCCATGACCCTGAATCGATTAATTAAATGATCATTTTGTTTAAGTTTGCTTCTTAAATGAACAACTCGAATGTGCAATGGCTTACAACACTCCGAGCTACATTTTATTTATATTCATCCTTTAGTAATAAGTTTTCTGAAATTGTTGGATTGCGTTATGTTAGATGGTGAAGTCGAAAACGCTCAATCTATTAGGTGACATAGGCGGCCATTTATGAAAGTTGACAAACTACACAGAGCACAACGTCACGGTCCCCTTTATAGGAAAGCCAAAACAATGCAATGAGAACAGCTACCGGTTTTCTCTTATGTCTTGGGTTCAGTGTAGCCTTTCTATTCCAACGTCAATGGAAAGAAAATTCAGCTGTTTGTCACCAGCCTGAAACATACAGGACAGTCAGATCCGAGCGCACCTTCCAATTCCTTGCTGGCTCCTGGCAATCCATCTTCGAGGTGGCCACACTCACTTTCCGATTGTCCAGCTTCTTCTCAAGTCGGACGAGTGGCTAGCAGATGTGCCCACTTGGCGTACCTCTCTCTCTCTCTCTGCTCTGCTCCGGCTTTCTGGTCAACCTTTTTTTTTTCTCACTTTGGTTTACCCGCAGGATGAGCTGTTGTCAAGACAACCGCAGCAACAAGTTGATGTAGAAAGGGTCCTTTATGTTTTAGCTGCCGCCTCCATTGCCTGTATTTCTTTCAGTACAGACAACATAACATTACATTCGTAAAAGAAGAGACGATAAACAACAGACCAAGACAGTATGTGTCAGAGTTACAAATGTGACATAGTTCATCATCATAATAAAATTAATTACACTTATATAGCGCATATGTGACGTGTGAGCTTCCGTCTTGCACCCCAAGGACGAGGCTGAGTCTCAGTAATTTACCAAAACCAGCTTTATTCAGCTCGAAACAGGAATGGCAAGGTTATTCACTGAAACAGTATTTCTTTCCTTGCAGGCATACATCACAAACGCAATCGCAGAGACGATAAACAGACCCAAACACTATGTGACAGTTTTGTGACATATATCATAATAATAATAAATAGTAATTACAATTATATAGCGCTATCTTCACTAGTTTAAGCTAATTTAACAGAGTTGCTTGGTCTTAATTGCTTTTTTATTCTCTAACAATCAAAAGACGTAAAGCAAGCCGACAGATGACCCACCTAAGTGAAGGATCTCAAACAGTCCCGTTGGATTAGCTTATTCTCTCCGCCTAGTCGTCTATTGAGCTGTTTGTGAGTCCTGGGGCCTCATGCGTAACGCTGTGCGTAGAACTCACACTATGACATGGTGTAAGCACAAAAGTAGGAATGTGCGTACGCACAGAAAAATCCAGATGCAGGAATCTGTACGTACGCAAACTTTCACGTTCTTCCGTTACATAAATCCCGATCAGCGTGAAAAGTAACGCATGTGCGTGTGCCTTCTGTCCCGCCCCAACTCCTCCCAGAATTACGCCTCTTTGAATATGCAAATCAATATAAATAGCCTTCTGTGAAAAGACAATGGAAAAAGCACGGGAAAAAATATAAGAATTTCAGCGAATACCAAATGGAGGCAAAGGAAAAACGTACTATTTGTTGGTTTAAACAGTGGTATAATCAGCAAAATGAAGCTGATCAAGTGACAGAGTGTCGGAGAAACTCGAAAGCTCAAGTTCACAAAGTCACACAGTGCCCGAAATAAAAAAGAAGTCACATATCAAAGTCGGCATGAAAAGGCGAGTCGTAGCCCACCGTCTGAGTGTCATATGAAAACTTATTAGGGTACAGACAAAAAAAAAATAGGCACACAGTGGGGAAAAAGCACGAAATGTCAACTTTAATCTCGAAATTTCCACTTTAATCACGTAGTTTATTTTGCCATTAAAGTAGAACATTATAAACTTCATCTTAAAATCATTTAATTTACTAGTTTCTCAAATCCCATTGTAACTAAAGTAGCACATTAAATGCTTTGTTCTGTATTTGATCTTCTATGTGTGTGAATCACTACCTGCTTCTTAAACAGGCTTTCTCTTTCTCCGACAGGACACAGAATCCATTACATTTGTGATATTACAGCTCTCTGAATAATTAAAATACTGAGATGTATACGTGATATCTTTTTCATGATGATAGGAGTTAAAGCATGTTATTAAACATGGGAACACGGTGGCGTAGTGATTGTTCATGTCTCACGCAAGAAGCTTGCTGCACCATTGAAATAATTTATTGCAGCAGTACTGTCTCTTTCAAACGTACTAACCTCCAATTCCTGTCCTTACTTTTTTTCTTCCTCCAAATACCCAATCGCCACACAATCAGCTCTGTAATAGACGTGAAGCCATCTGTAAGCTTAGAACGCCGATTCTTCAAAACTTTTAAGCAACATTGAAATATCTTCGTAGTACATGTTTAATTATTCTATCCGTCTATCCTTCCAGTGTCGCGTCAGCACCAGCAAGAATACAAAGCAATGCAGGAGCTATCCATGAACCGTGTCCTCACATGTTTAATTATTAACAATACAGATTATTTAAATGAAGTTAAAGTTTTATCTGTATAATATAATGAACATATTTTGCTGCATTTCATCTTAAAAATGATATCGTCATCATATGTAAATATGTACTTTATAAAGTGGCGCAGGTTGTGCAATATTATAACTGTATCCCAAGTTTACAGTGAGGTGATTGTACTTATAAGTCCAAACAGTTCTACAAGGAGCACTTGATGGACTGATTGAGTGCGTTTAGAGTTCTTGGGATGAAACTGTTTCTGAAACGCGAGGTCCGTACAGGAAACTCTCTGAAACGTTTTGCCGTGGCTCAGGCAGCGTCTGCTTCATGCTGTATACCGATAATTCTCTTTCCGATCATCTGCTGCTGTGATTCACACTCAGATACAGTGATATAAATACTCCGAGTGGTGCAGTGAGAGTAATATGGAAAAAGATGATCTGCTGTGACAACCCTTAACGGGAGCAGCTGAAAGAAGAAGAAGATGCAGTGAGCGTAACAACGCTAAAGCAGTTCTGGTATTTGGAATACTATGGCTATTCCCTGGACCATTATATTGCTACAGGTTAATTACAATCAGATGCATTACACTAATAAACAATATGCAGTTAGTTTCAGTGTATTTATAAAGCCGCGTCAGGAATGTGGAGCTAAGAAAGAAAGGGTGACGACGCAGGAACAGTAGCACTGCTTTGACGCTATGTGCTGCCAGTCTGCAAAACCAAGCAGAGAAATTGCGTACGCCAAGGTATGAGGTACTGTGGAAATGTGCGTGGCTTTACGCCAAGTTTAGGTTTTATACATCGCGATTTGAGTGTGGAAACGTTCGTACGCAACATTTCTGTGCGTACGCACCGTTTATACATGAGGCCCCTGTTGTTTCCTGAATTTGTTCTAATTCTCTGGCTCAGTGGTACTCTTGTTCCTCTTTTTTGACTCCCCAATACTTTGCAGACCATAGCAAATCGTTTTCCTTCGTATTATTTAATTGAGATAGCTATTGTATGAAATGGGATCTGAGTTACCCTGGTTAATTATTGGCCTGCATTTGCTTTCAGCATTTGTTGACTGCTGTCAAAGGGAAAAATGAAATCTTTAAAATGGACGTCAGTTAAAATATTGCAACTTAGTATCTTCGATTAGTGTTAGCAGTTGGTTAGCGATGGTGAAAAGAGCTGGAACAAAAATCTGTTGCCACCATGGCCCTCCGGGACCCTCCAGAGCCTGAGCCTGACAGCCATGCTGAAGTGTGTTAAACAGTCACTTCACCTGTCCCAGTCCGATGGGATGCCTAGTGGCCATTTCCAATTCTCGGACTGTTTTTGGCCCTCTTTTGTTAAATTGTGTCAATGTGAGTGACACTTATTCATTTTATTATTACCCCCAAATGTATAAAATGGCCAGCAAATTTGAACCAAATCCACTCTTTGGTTTATTATAAGTGACCAAAGTCATTGCACAAATGGCACAAAACACACACTTGAGTGACTCAGAATGGAGTGTGAAAATGTGTGAAAGGATGACAGCAGAAGGGAAGCGGGAGAACAAGGCACAGCCACTGTGTTTGTTTTCTTTCTTTTTGAAGATTTCTTACATTTTTTTACTTTCTTAATGAATGATTCAACTGTCCATTTTTTTCCTTTCTTGGTTGAACTTCCTAAACATGCAGTAGTTGTTCAGTTTGGGAACCAATGTAAGCAAATGCACAGTAAGAGTGCAAAGTAAAACAGTCACCATGCTGGCTCTGCTGACAGACACCACAGAGTACTTGCAAGAGCATCCACATGGCACAGGGGATGGCAACACACTGTGGGTACCAAGCTGGCTGCCTCCATCATCCTGTGCTTACTCCAAGTCCATGAAGAGCATCCTAAGCTGAGCATGAATGTGTGAGCAAGTCCCCGGCTAGGCAGACATCAGTAAATCTGTCATGGATTTCTTCACAATGTTCTCAAGTCCCTCTGCACAGGGGGCACGTTGTACAGTATGTCTATTCAGTTAATCGATGAATTGTCCATTCACTTAAGGCACACTGGTAAACAAAGGCATTCCTTCAGGTTTTGTTGTCCTGTTTACATTTTTAATATTTTTAATGGATTCACTTAGCTGATATTGTTATCCAAATCAACTTGTAAGTAAAAGAGGTCCACTTAATCATTTAAACATCAATGTGCCAGTGGACAATAGTGTTGGCTTTTTTAAAAATAGAAGGCTTTGGTTTTTATTAGAAGGTAATCAATTCATATCCAATGTGTCATCATGTGCATACCGTGTGGCCTGAACAGGGCATAACAGACCCCCCAAACCCTAGACACGATGATCTCCAGACACATTTCTGGTTTCAAATAGGTGTTTTATTAACACAATAGTACCTTTTAGCAGACCTGTTTTCCTGAGGAACTCAGCACAATCCTTCGTTTCTCTCTTCTCCACTCCTTACAGGAAGGTTTTGTCCGACTCCTCTCCTGACTATGACTCCCTGGGTGAATTGGAGGGCTTCCTTGTAAACCAACCCAAAAGTACTTCCAATGTTGAACCCTTGTCTCCAGGAAGCACTTCTAGGTCAGGCAGAAGGTGAGCTTTCGCTTCCTGACAGCTCCCCCTGGCAGCCCCCATGGAACCCAACAGGGCAATCCTACAAAACCACAACTTGCTGTGAGGTGTTCATAGCAAGGAGTGTCCATTAGGGATGCTGCCATCCAGTGTATGGAGAAATGACCCTTCCAATATAATAATAAAATAAAATAATTCATTACATTTCATATATATATAGTCTCCCAAACTGGAAAGGGGCCATTACTCATCTTGGTTGGGAGGTTTTATCCACTGTGTCCTTCCTGTATATTGGCATCATAGCTTGGTATGGAATCCTCAATCATTGCTGCCAGGACTTCCATTCCGTTCATTATGTTATACAATGAAATTCCTAATAGCTTACTTGACTGATGCACACCAAAGTCCTTGACCAGTGGCAAGAATCGGAATCTTCCTCAAACATCCATCCATCCATCCATCCATTTTCCAACCCGCTGAATACAGGTTATGTAAAATATAACATCACCAACTCTAATCGATGGTGTTGAGTGAAAGAGGGCAGTGTCCGTTCACATACAGTCTCACAAAATTAACACTAAATTTCATTGTGGGTGCAATTTTGCAATTGTGAAACAAAGTGTGCTCAACAGTATTTTGGGGGTGTGGAAGGAAAGGAAGATGGCCCTTAAGCTGTAATCTGTAGACAAAACATCCAGAATTCAACCTGCCAAGTGATTATTAAAACAGAAGCTATCAATCAAAGCAGACAGAAATTGGCAAACACCTGCCTCTGTGTTTACTATGCACATTGGTGCGGGTTGAGCTAGGCCTGGGGGGCTCGTGTAACAATACAATACAATTTATTTTTGTATAGCCCAAAATCACACAAGAAGTGCCGCAATGGGATTTTACAGGCCCTGCCTCTTGACAGCCCCCCAGCTTTGACTCTCTAAGAAGACAATAAAAGACCCTTGTAGGGAAAAAAATGGAAGAAACCTCAGGAAAGGCAGTTCAAAAAGAGACCCCTTTTCAGGTAGGTTGGGCATGTAGTGGGTGTCAAAACAAGGGGGTCAATACAACACAATACAATACACAGAACAAATCCTCAATAGAGTATAAAAATAAAAAAATTACAAGTACGGAGCAGAATTCAACAGTAGATGATATTCCATAATAGGATTTTGCTTTGTTTAGACTCCTGGAGACCTCAGCCATTAAACTGCCAACCCCTATTGGCCATTCCACAGCAGAGTCAGCGCTGGGCCAGCCAATCCGATGAAAGGACCCCTCTTTCCCACGATTCCTGCGATCCTCCATCAGAGGTGACTTTACCTTAGGCAGGCAAAACAACTTGGCAGGTGGGCCGTGGCATCAAGTGCCACATTTGAGTACCGAGAAGAGAAACAGAATAGGTGAGGGTTAGTATACAATTATAACTATCATGTTACTTACGTTTTAGTGCTAATGATTAACAACAGAGATGCAGTCTGTACAGTTAATCAGCAGCTCTAGTCAGGGTGTGCTAAACTGAAGTAGTGAGTCTTCAGCTGGGATTTACAAGCTGAGACCGAAGGGGCATCTCTTATAGTAGCAGATAGACCAGTCCACAGTTTAGGGGGGTCCTGTGACTAAAAGCTCGACCTCCCACTGTTATTTTATTAATTCTTGGAATCATAAGCAGACCGGCATCTTGAGATCTTAATGTGCGCTCAGGTTTGTAAGTCATGATAAGTTCAGACAAGTAAGCCGGACCTCCACCATTTAAGGCTTTATATGTTAAAAGGAGGATTTTGAAATTTGCTCTAAACTTAACCGGGAGCCAGTGTAAGGATTTAAGAACTGGAGTTATGTGTTCGTATTTTCTTGTTCTTGTAGTAATTCTTGCAGCAGCATTTTGGATTAACTGGAGGCTGTATAGAGAACAGTTTGAACATCCAGTGAACACCGCATTGCAGCAGTCAATCCTACTAGAGATAAATGCATGAATTAATTTCTCAGAATCCTGTTTATTTAGAAAATGCCTTAAATTCCCAACATTTGTAAGATGGAAAAACCTGATTTGGACAACTTTGTAATGTGCGCTTTAAATGATCTGCTAAAGTCAAAGATAACTCCTAGATTGTGGGCTGATTCAGTAAAACTAATGGAGATTCCAACTGAGTTAAATGATGACAAAATATTGTTGTGATCAGCGTCATTCCCTCCAACAATTAACATCTCTGTTTTATCTGTATTTAAAGACAAGTAGTTCTCATCCGGGCAGCACGGTGGCGCAGTGGTAGCGCTGCTGCCTCGCAGTTAGGAGACCCGGGTTCGCTTCCCGGGTCCTCCCTGTGTGGAGTTTGCATGTTCTCCCCGTGTCTGCGTGGGTTTCCTCCGGGCGCTCCGGTTTCCTCCCACAGTCCAAAGACATGCAGGGTAGGTGGATTGGCGATTCTAAATTAGCCCTAGTGTGTGCTTGGTGTGTGGGTGTGTTTGTGTGTGTCCTGCGGTGGGTTGGCACCCTGCCCAGGATTGGTTCCCTGCCTCGTGCCCTGTGTTGGCTGGGATTAGCTCCAGCAGACCCCCGTGACCCTGTGTTTGGATTCAGCGGGTTGGAAAATGGATAGATGGATGGATGGATAGTTCTCAACCATCCACTCCTTTAATTCACTAACACAACTAATTAAAGACAACATCGGAGAAACTTCATTTCATCTAAATGAAAGGTATAACTGGGTGTCATCTGCATACGAGTTAAAATTAACATTATGTTTCCTAATGATAGATTCAAGTGGAAACATGTAAATTGAAAACAGTAAAGGTCCCAGTACTGAGCCCTGCGGGACACCATATTGAACTTCTGTGTATAATGATGGAGTCCTGTCAGCACATTTCTGTACATATTGGAATCGATTTGATAAATAAGAACTAAACCAAGCGAACACAGTGCCTTTAAGCCCAACATCATTTTCTAGCCTGTGCATTAAAATAGAATGGTCAATGGTGTCAAACGCTGCGCTTAAGTCTAACCACATAATTACAGTGGAGTCACTAACAGCCCCCAGTTTCTCAGCTTCTCAAAGAATTTCATGAAATGAGAAGATAAGTGCACTGGTCTGAAGTCATTGAAGGCTTTGGATGTGCAGTTCTGGTTATTGGGATAACATTGGCCCATTTCCCAAGTCCGGGCACCTGATCCAGAAACCTTTGAAATGTGAAGTGGAATGTTGGACAGAGTTGCTGTACACAGGAGTGAAGCAGGTGCCCACTTGTTCTGGTGGACAGAGCTTCGGTATTCTTTAGTAGCTTTTGCACTTGTAGGTGCAGGGTGACTGCACAAAACACACATCTTTGATTAGCCTTTTACAGTATTGTGTACTTCTGGGGGCACCCAGACAGGTTGGTGACAGTTTATCCAGCTCTCGAGGGATGTCAAAATGTCATGCATGGATGTCAAGTCTGGGGGCATTGTGAGAAAACCACATTTATATTACCCTGTTGTTTCCACTGACATCTCACTGAATGCAAATGCACAAAATCCATCATAGACAAATGGCATTGGTTAAATGGCAGTGACATCAAAACTTGCTATCTCATGACTGTGCTTTGGAAGTTGTCTGAAGACCTTCTTTAATATATGTGATGGTCACACATCCAGTTTGTCACTGTTGCTGTACTTTTAAGTTTAATCATTTCCATTATAGTGCTTGTTAAACGCTGGTAAATGCCAGATTATTTTGACCCCAAGCCAGGGCATACCATATTCTGTTCTAGCAGATGACCGCTCCTTCTGTTTTGACTTCCTAACCCTTCAAACTGCTTGTCTTTATCCACCTACAATGTAAATACTACTCTGTTGTTTGCACCAACACCTCACTGAATTGCAAATGAGCAAAAGCCATCGTAGAGCAATGTATCAGTTAAATGGAGAGGAAATCAAAACCTGCTATCTCAAGACTGTACTTTGGAAGTTGTCTGAAGACCTTCTTTAATACACATCCAGTCTGTCACTGTTGTAAGCCCGCGATTAGCCAGCGAATCGGAAATCCAAGAATGGCAATCAGTTTCTGCGTGATGAAATATCATGGAGGGTATATGCGGTGGTGTGGGCGGTCGCGTCCGGGCGTCTGTACAACCTGGCGTGCACGCTTTACCTCAGGTTTAGTTCACAGGTCATAGCCATGGTAACGTCTCCATTTAATTCAATAACATGTATCCATACGGGCTCGTGTACAGGTCGTAGCCATACGGGCTCGTGTTTGTATTACTAATCGTTGAGCTCCCTCCAGTTGGATACATGCCTCCTTTGCCTGTGCTGTGTCAAAAGCGCGTCGTGGGCGCGCTCGTTCATTGTCCGGGCGGCTGTACAACCTGGTGTGCACGTTGCACCTCAGGTTTAATGGCTGTGTCGTTAGGTAGAAGTTGTTTACTGTTAGGAAGCATACTCCAACCTATACACAATGATTGGTGGCACAGTGGATTATTCGTGTTGGATCTGTGCCTCTCTTGCATGTAGTGTTTCAGAACCGCGTTGTAGGTGCCTTTGAGCTCTGTGTTGTTGGAGCCGTGACTCCTTTGCGTCCTCAGGTGTTTCTTTTTGGAGCCGTGACTTCTTCGCTTGTGGTGTTTGTGAAGCGCGTGGTAGGTGCCTCCATTTATTGTTTGTATCCCAAACATGCCACACAGACTGCTGGCACATACATACTACTGACTCTGGGAGGCCGCTGCATTTGACTGTGGGTTGTGGTGTTTGGGCGCCACCTACTGACTTCTGGGAAGCTGCTGCGTTTGACTCTGCAGCGCCACGATGCACTGCACATGCGTGTCGGTGCCTCCGTGCATAAATTAAAACTGTGGATTAGTAATGTAGATCATTATTTTGACCCCAAGCTAGGGCACACCACATTCTGGTCTGCCAGGTGTCCAACTCGGCTGTTCGACTTCCTAACCCTTCACACTGTATGTATGACAGCTGTGATCTCGTCTCCTGCCATCTTCATATTCTGCTGTGTCGTACCCTGAGAACATTCAATACGTTTGGGGGCTCTGACTTTGCGAGGTGTTCTCCACTGGTCTGTCTGTGACGCTCACTTGGTATTCTTTTAGAATTCATCAGTTGTTGAACCTGTAGACAATCTGCTTAAGGGCCAGCTTTTCTTGTATACATTTTACCAGACTGTCCATGAAACTCCCTGAAACTCCCTTCTCCAGTGGGTTATCAGCAGCTGAGCTCACTTCCAAACTGGGCCCAAGGGCTTCAATTCCAAAGTCAAAAGACGACAACTTCTTCTGTCTGTGTTTTTAGTCAATAGGCAAAAATGTAAAGAGTTGTTTGACACGATCATTTACCAGATTGAAACAATTTAAAGAGTTCCTTAGCTTACATAGTTAAATGTAGGAAGAACATTTATTACAAAAACACTCACTTGTGACATTGGGGCCTGCCACTATTAATGAAACCAATTCTATTATGTTTTTAAATCTTTACTAGAATTATCTGTGGTCTATTATTTTGAGGTTCCAAGTTTAATTTTACTTTTAACTCTTTTACTTTCTCTTTGGTTTGGATTTTATGGCGCTCATGCAGTGCATCACAGCTTGTGAATGTGTTTGTTTTTGCAGATACTGTGCTGGAAAATAAAAATAAAAATGAAGCAAGCTCAAAGCAGACAAGGTAGGTCACCAAAGCTGATCCACAGCCACCCATCTTTGAAATTGTTATTGTCTTCTTCCTGCAGCTGAAGTTGTTTGTGTGCAAACACGTGCATTCATTGGTATGTAACTGCTGTGTAAGAGCCAGGAGAGGCTGCCAATTCACGGGGATGTTGTTCAGTCCAAAGGGACAAGATTAGGTTTAGGTTTAGGTTTCTTTGTTTAGATGCACACCATATGGAATATAGGCCTAACTGACAGAAACCCCTGCATGAAGTGCAGTTGTCTGCATTATTAGATTGTGCTTTGGCTTTTAGAACTTGTTAGCCCCGACCATACTGTTGTTAGCAGCAGCACTATATAAGATGGTGGCATGTCGCAGTAGTCATGAGGAGAGATCTAGCTTGATTATTTATCAGGTGTTTTGTTGGCAATGTTGATAATTAATTAAATAACGATAACTACATGTATAGACACTGACATGCAGTTAGGAGACCCGGGTTTGCTTCCCGGGTCCTCCCTGCGTGGAGTTTGCATGTTCTCCCCGTGTCTGCGTGGGTTTCCTCCCACAGTCCAAAGACATGCAGGTTAGGTGGATTGGCGATTCTAAATTGGCCCTAGTGTGTGCTTGGTGTGTTTGTGTGTGTCCTGCGGTGGGTTGGCACCCTGCCCGGGATTGGTTCCTGCCTTGTGCCCTGTGTTGGCTGGGATTGGCTCCAGCAGACCCCCGTGACCTTGTGTTCGGATTCAACGGGTTGGAAAATGGATGGATGGATGGATGGATAGATACTGACATAGAAAACAATATGTAGACATAGTTAGACAGATAAACATATAACACAGAACAGGCTGGTGTTTTACTATTTTTTTTTAAGTTTTTATTTATCTTTCCACAGATAAAATAGCTTTATGATACCAAGTGTGTCAAGATGATGTCTATGTTGTGTGGAGTTCATGTAGAGGGTTCTTCTTGGGCTGGAGTGTAGTTTTTGTGACCTTGTTCTTTTTCTGTGGTGTTCTTTGCTTTTTTTTTCAGTTCAGCTTCATTACTATTTCTGCCACAAGAGTTTATATGCTGAAGTTCCCTTCTTGAAATAATGGCTACTTCTCAGTCTGGCTCAGTGATTGGCTTAAAAGACTAGATATCAGTTTTCATGTCTACAAAGAGAAGGTCCTGTCTGTTTTTAGGTCCCCAAAGACAAAGTGGCTCATCAGCTTTCTGGTTGTCTCAGATCTCAGTCATTTTGGAGAGTAAGAGCAGACCCTCCTGTAGGAGTGAGTGAGTGCCCTGAGAGTTACGGGTGCAACTAGCTTTTGAATAGAATTGTCACCTCTTCCAGTTACAAAATCAGAGTCTTCTCATAGTTGCATTATTTTGTCCATCACAGTTGTCATTTGTTAAGGTATCTCTTTATTCTTGGGGTCCTATTTTGGTATTTTTAGGCCTGCATATATCAGATCAACTCTGATTTACACCGTTGTTGTCAGATGAAGTCCAGGCTGATCTTGGTATGAAGAATTCAACTCTACCCTTGGAATGTAAGTGAGGATTTGGCACAACTGGATGTCTGAATCCCGGTTAACTCTGCTGACTTAACAGGCCTGGTGTACCACTAAAGCAGATTGTGCAGTGCCCACTTAGTTCTATACTGCATATCCTGTCCACACTTTGGATTAAAAAACTTCAAATTCTCCGAACTAAGGCCTAATTGGATACAGGATAGCCAGTCAATGGTAGCAACTCTTGTCTTGTGTATTTTCAATCTTCTTGCGTTTCATTTCAGTTTAGATGCTCAGTCCTCCCTCGGTTGCCTCTTCTGGTTTTGCCCCTTTGTTATTTCCAATGATGTCTTTGTGTAGTCCTGCATCTCCTGGGATTTCCCAGAATAATCTTTACACACTCCAAATGCCTCTTAACATCACATCTCCATTGTTTTCTTAAAGTTTCCTTTCTTTAAAGCCTAGTGCCACTGCCTACAGTGTATGTAAATCAATGTCCTTCTCCATTTAAATGTGTGCTAAGCCCTCACTCGCCTGCTAGCACTAGCGCACTCCATTTTGAATGCTATGTACTGCTTTATCTAGACATACTTTTTACACTTTAAATCCTTAACACAAGGGACACACACTTCTATGGCACTGTTATTAACTGACTGTCCTGCCAGCTTGTACTACCACTTGCACTGCTCCATGGCCTGGGCAGCACTGTACCCCTCACCAGCTACAGAGTTTCAACCACCCACAAACAGTTTCTATTACTTACATTCTGTGGTTAGAAAAGAGCCGAAAAATCCTGGTAAAGTAAAATGCTACATTTAGATGAACTCTCCAATCAGAGTAACACGCAGTAATGCTCAGCATTTTGTTCATCACACCCCAGGATGGTGGAATGTCAGTACCCAGGATAGATGAAGCTTTATGAAACTCTAAGACTGGCATGTCTAGACTTTAACCCATTTATGCCGAAGGTTGAAATTTTTGAGTTTGTGCATGAAATTCACATATGGTGCGTAGAAAAATATAAGGAACCAGAATTTGAAGATAAAAAAATGTTATTACATTCCATTGTTGAGTTATGTGGCGTTCCAAAATTGGAACACTAGGCAAATCCACTTCTTACATTATACATAACATACGTTACTCCAACGTGACTGTCGTTCCAATAATGGAACACGAGGCATAAGTGGGTTAATGTAGAAAATCTACCCACTGGTATAGCAGAGCAGGTGCCGTTATGTGAGGTGGTGTTTGATTTCTGATTGTTTGATTTACTCATCAGGTTTAGGGAACCGTTCAGGGGATTGCAGACGACCACAAGGGGTAAGTTTGGTTCTTTTAAATATCTTTGAAAAGTACAGTAGATGAACGTTTTGATTGGGAGTTTATGGCTGCTGATTTCCCCGGGCAGGAATACAACTGATTTGAATTTCATTTGTTGATTTCATGGCACCCCACCATCCACATGTCTCATGTGTAAAATAAATCATTTTAAGAGTGACTGAAAGTATTTTCTAAAGCATTGAGAAAACGCTTTTCAGTACTTACATTATTGTAGTATGCTGTACTGTTTTCCTTGATAGTCACCAGCACTGATTCCAGCCTATCCATTTGTGTCTTCTCTTTCCTCCGTTTTCCTACACCAGTTAGTCTTATCTGAATGGCAAGCTGTGGGTTCAAGACAGACTGAAACTTAGTATTCTGTCATTTATGACATACAGCTGTCTGCGTCAGCGACAAGATAACCAGGGAGGGTTAACATCTAAAACAAGGGGCATCTATTGGTGACCCATCACTGCACTGCATTGCAGCAACATTCAAACAAGAGATCTTTGTTACTAATTGGAGTGTCCATTTCTGATGCCATCAAACGCATTGACAGCTCAGTAAGCGGAGGGCACTTTCTGGATGGTGGCTTGACTGTGTGAAGTTTGCATGTTCTCCTGTCGTTTGCTTGAGTTTACTACATGTCCTCTCATGTCTTCTATCCCATCTGGCACAAGGCACATACACAAAGAATGAAAGATTTTTGTGAATCGTCCAGACCCACGTTTACTGTAATTTTACTGTTCTGTACAGACAGAGTTCTATAAAGCACACAAGGTTTAGGTTGAACACATAAAACGCTGACATGGAGATCAATTTCTGTGAGGTACGTAGTCCCTGCCAGACAGACAAAGGCTTACCAAGGGCCAAGTAAAGACAGAGAGTCAGTGGTGTCGCTCCAGTCACAACTGGCCAGACTTCACCCTGAATGACTGGCGGCAGAACACAAACACACTTTTTGATTTTTGTTTTTTTTCTGCATGTTAGGGTTAGGGGCGGCCAGCTTGTGTTGGGCTGCAAGTTTACTGTGTAAAAAAAATTGTGATCTACACTGTAAAAAATGTCAGTAAATGTAATGGTAAAGATACAGTAAATGATGAAAATAAATACCTTTTCTGAAAAAAAGGAAAGTTACCTTATGTTCTAATGAAAATTACCTGTAAATCATAAACCATATATTTAACTATTTTTTACAACTAAGTTCTGTAAAATCGATATTTTTCAACCTTCAAAATATGCTACAGTTTACTGATACATTAATTACACTGAAAAAATCTTTTAATTTTACAGTGTAAAACAAGGTAAACAATTGTAAAGTGTAAAACGGTAAAGTGCTGTTTCAGTAACAGCTAAGTTACGATATTTGCATAAGGACACGCCCCCTTTTGACGTATTATTCCTGGTGACCCGCCTACCTTTGAACAGGAGGGGAAAAAACTTAAAAGTTGGCAGACCAGCTGAAGGTTTTTTGAGGTTATGAAAGCTGCTTTATGGTGGGTTGTATTCGATAAGCTGGCACACCTGCAGGACACCATACACCACAAAAGCAAACTTTATTCTCCACCACACAATGTGCCATAACTTCCTTAAACATTGAATGCGTTTAATTTAATTAAACTCATTTCAAACGGCAGTTCGCGTGATCCTCCGCTTCCAAAACCCTGGGCCATGGAGAAACCTTCCTAAATGATCACCAAGTTCCCAATTCTTTTGAATTTGTCCATTCTAAAAGGAACTGTTGAACGGTGCGGAGTTTTCATGTTGACACAGAGGTGGTGTTCACGGTGGTCCAGATCTCTTTATGTAACTGTTCGACTAATTTGGAATGCTGGGCAGGTGCTGCCATCTATCGGCAACAAAAAGAATTTTAAGCGAAATCTCTATGTGCGGGGCAGGTGCTGTGAATTCTCTACATAATAAACTTAATAAGTTATAGCGTAGTGAAAATTGTATAATTAGATATGGACCACCCTATAGTTGCGTCTGTCCCACCAGAGACAGTACGAGATCAGCAGCGAAAGGTGTCGAAAGTTCACCAAGGTTCCACTCACTCACGTTCTGCACTTTACAATTCTTTGATTAGGTCACTACAGTAATCCCTCACTTATCGCGGGAGATAGGTTCCAAGGCCGACCGCGATAACTGAATTTCCGCGAAGTAGGGACACCATATTTATTTAATTATTTAACGTGTATTTGGACGTTTTTAAACCCTCCCTGTATTGTTTACAACCCACCCTTTACTCTATTAATAACAGGGACAACTGCTAAGCAATATGAAATCGGTAGATAAATTTACACTTACTGTATAGCGAAGTACACGTAGCTATATATGACGTGATGAATATGCTGCGCAGTAAAAATGATGACGATGAAAGTGATGATCCCCTGAATGCAGTAGCAGGAGCACGTTAATGTTGAATGAGTGAGATGAGATGAGACTTCCTGGTTAATGCAGCGCTGCGTCGCTGAGCCAATCAGCAGCACACAGGAACTTAACTGCGTGCTTTGATTGGGTAGCTTCTCAGCCATCCACCAATAGCATCTCTTGTATGAAATCAACTGGGCAAACCAACTGAGGAAGCAAATACCAGAAGTAAAAAGAGTAATTGTCCGCAGAAACCCGCGAAGAAGCGAAAAATCTGCATTATATATTTAGATATGCTTACATATAAAATCCGCGAAGTCGTGAATCCGCGAAAAGTGAACCGCGAAGTGGCGAGGGATTACTGTACTCAAAACAGGAATTTATTACATAATCAGAAAACTTTTAACATGATTGGTTACACCCATTTGCTAACGGGACATGACAATGACGATAATTTAACCCCTTAACTAGGTTGATTGATAGACCTGTTAGCTTGGGGTGTACGTGACAATTGAAATGTATTATATTTTGTTCTTATTTTAAGAGACGCGTCCGTTTTTTTCCCACGTGTATCCTGTTTCTCCTGGTTTGTGGTCTATATGACTCAGGCGCCACCGAGAGTGGCAGCCTTTTCAGCAGGTCCGTGAACGACTTTATTTTTCTACCTTTTATTTTTATTTTTCTCTTTATTATTTTTTATTGATCCCTCCTATCACTTTCTTTTATGTAGATTCGTTCCCTGGACACTTTTAATATTGTTTTTTTGTATCAGTATGCTGCTACTGGAGTATGTGAATTTCCCCTTGGGATTAATAAAGTATCTATCTGTCTAAATTTATAATCCAGCTGGGTACATCAACAGGAAACTTAGTACTAAGCAAAAATATAGAAAAATGATTATGCCATAAAATATAACATGTTCTCTTAACGGTTTCATAAATATAATAAAAAATGCTTTTATAATAGTGAATAATAAAATAGCAGCATCAGCTTTTAAGCATAAGATCAGAAGAAAATGAGACTAAGACACATTGGACCAGGATTAAAATTCAACTCTTCTATTCAAATAAATAAATAAATAAAGTATTCCTCCAAGCACAAATAAATCTGTCACTTTCAGTCGTCAAAGTTGAGAGGGTGGGCTCTAGCACATACTGTGTTTTGATTGGTGAATCGTCTTCTGTATATTCCTCCCGTCTAATTCAATACATCAGTACGGGAGGTGGACGTAAATGAGAGAGCACAAAAATTAATTGGAAAAATGCTTTAGTACTGCCGATGAAATGGATTCGGCCGAAGTTATCACAAATTTCAGAAAGAAAATTGAAGGTTTAACATAAATTACATAAATTACATAATAGGAGTATGATGCTTTCTTATCTACTGCACTGATTTGTGATATTTAACAAGCACTATAAAAGATTTTAATTTCGTTTAGCCATCAGACATTTAGCAGTTTTATGATAATGAGCACCCCGATTTAACCATAACCCAAGTGCAATTTAACCGAAATGTGCTTCTTGTTAGAAAACTGTCACAAGTCTAGAAGGCCCAATGCGACCCTGTTCAGGACTGAGCGGATCAGAAAATGACCGATTGTTTCAGATCTCTATTCCCATATCTCAGATGACGAATTAGATGTAGTTATCTCTAATATTCAAAGACACCACCCAAACATGGGATATATTGTAAGATGATACACAGTCATCTGAAATTGCAAGAAGTACGAGTCCCAGAGTATGTGGCAGATAAGAAGTGTCATGTTTGCCACTGATCAGAGCTGTAAAGTTGTTTAAAAAGGTAGCTGTGAATCTGCATCTGACTTTAGACTCTTAAAACAAGGGTCAAATATTCAGCTCAAAATATTGGTTGGCGCTGCTTTCCGAGTCAAAGTGTCTAAACGGAGTCAGGTGCAGCTCACCGTATCTCACACGGGCTGTTTCGACTTGTGATCGTCTTCTCTGATACACTCCGTGGATCTGCAATCTGTCGTACTTTAAAAAAGCATAAAAGAAAAGTGTCCTACCGACTCAGCTGGAATGAGAAAGGATGGCCGTCCGGGGCAGGTTAACTTCGTCACCTGAACTAAAGCGTAGCCTAGTCCGTTGCGCCAGTTTTTTATGTTTTCAAAACTAGTTTAATCGACATCGTAGTCTAAAAGCGTCGCCAACATCAACATTTCTTCTGATAAATCTTAAAAATTCCATCTGAAATACGTGATAACTTCGGCAGAATCCATTCCATTGCTAAGCATTTTTATAAGTAATTCTTGCGCTCTTCCCTTAACCTCCATCTCCAATACTGATGGACTGAATTACGCCTGTTCAATTAACAGAAGAAGACTCGCCAATCAAAACACGTTATGTGCTACAGCCCGCCCTCTCTAGAGCCCGCCCTCTAAAAGTGATACTTTTATTTCAGCCGCATTTCATGATGCGTTTGGTGGAATATTACGGACAAAATAAAATAAATAAATACGCAACCAGAAACATATTCCGTGACACGTTAATTTATTTATGCTCACATTTCATTGCATCTATTTATGCATGCTCACTTTCACGGTACTTTTGTTTGCGCATTTACTTACTTAATTTTAAAGTTGTATTCTTCAGTATATTAGTAACAGTCTTATTCAAGATAATTGTTATCATTCAAGATCATTGAGAGTGTCCAGCAGAACAATTAATGATAAAATCCTTTGGAAAGTTGAAAGAATTAATTGACGTTAACAGTTAAAACACAGCTTAAACAGACAGATAGGTGGGAAAGGCACTATTTTTTAAACAGTTGAGAAAGGCACTATATGACGGATCGAGAGATACGAACTTCTACTCACTGTGGTCTAAACACACACCAGAACGACTAAAAACCAAAAAAAAGAAAAATGTGACTTGGTAGCGTCAGTCCCAGTGAGGCGCTATACAGGCACAGCTGGTGGTAAGAAGGAGACCCGTCGCGTTTCTTGCTGAGAACTTCATTGGCTGAAAGTCCTCAGTGTTGGGTGTGTCAGGGGATGTGCAGCATGGGTCATAATGGCACTCAGGTTTGTCTTCATTCTCTCCTCCACTACAACCTCCAGGGGGTCCATTTCGAGTCCCTTAACTGAACCTTTCCTTTTAATTAGTTTGTTGATTTTTGGGCCTCTCTCAAAGTGATGCCACTGGCCCACCAGACCACACTGACCATCAGAGTTGTAGACGATGTGAAGGATGTCACTCCCCACATTAATGGAATTCAGTCTCTTAAGATTAAAGACCCTGCTCTGCCCCTTCTTCTCTAGTCCCTTGGTGTTATGGGAATAGTCCAGCCTGTCATTAATGTGGACCCCCAAGTATTTGCAGCAATGCACCAACACTACATCTGCACCCTGAGTATGGACCAGACATAGAAGCTCTTCAGTGGGGTGAAATACAATAGTCACTTTCTTGGTTTTGTTAATGTTAAGATGCAGACAGTTCCCAAAGTTCTCCCCCTGACCCCTCTCCTCTGTTTCATCCCCCTTATTGACACACCCCAGAAGTGCGGAGTCATTTGAGAATTTCTGAAAGTGACATGGAGGTGTACAGAGTGAAGAGTAATGCAGTCAGGCCTGTTCCTTGTGGTGCTCCAGTGTTGCTCTAAAATCTCAAATGTACTTTTCTGCATCAATGCTGGCATCATAGAAGTATAAACGACCTTTGGTATGGAGCACACAGCGTCCATTTCTTCAAAGAATGATCTGGAATGCTGATTTGTCTGACCACAATACATGTTCCCACTGTGTGATGGTTCATCCCAGATGCCTCTGAACCCAGAGAAGTCGACACTGGACATGTGTAGTGAAGAATTAAGTTGGTTCAGAATTAAATTACAACCGCTACACACATCCAGTCAGAGATTGATGAAGATGTCCAAATTCTATTTATCAATTTCTTCCAAAGTTATGCAAATGTGAAGGTGTGGTCTAAATAAAATAATAAACATAAATTACCTATCACAGTTTCTTACTCTTAAATGTGTCCATGTTAACATTAGTTATTAACAGGGTACTTTATTTATCCACTAGATGGCGTACTACACTCAAGAAAACATCAATATCAGGAAATTTCTAGAACGTTAAACCATAAAGCATTTACTCAACTTAAAAAGTAAATTATTCTTAACATATATATACATATTATACATGAGGAAACTGTAATACTGTAACTCTATAACAAACAATATGTGTGAAACTCCAAATAGCGTCTGTTCAACAACACTTTAGTTTCTTCAAAACGTCTACATTTTAGAAACTGTACTAACATATGTACTGCATATCCATCCATCCATTTTCCAACCCACTGAATTCGAACACAGGGTCACGGGGGTCTGCTGGAGCCAATCCCAGCCAACACAGGGCACAAGGCAGGAACCAATCCCGGGCAGGGTGCCAACCCACCGCAGTGTATATCCAAATTACAAACTTAAACACATAAACAATATACTTTAAGAACAAACAATTAAATTCCACTTACTTTATATATAATTACGCAAACTTTCACATTTAACAAATGAAGCTCCTACTGTACTGTTAAGATGTCACTAAACTAATCTATAAGGTTCAAAGTGAAGCCCTGTGATTGGCCAAGTTCCAACTCAGCACAGGCCAATCAGAATAATTCAAGGTGGACAACAACTAATTAAAGGGAAACAACACATAAATACTGTATTGCCTTTTCAACAACATGGTTAACATAGGGCAGGGGTCTCAAACTCCGGTCCTGGAGGGCCACAGTGACCCCTTTTCTTAATCAGTGACCTGTTTTTGCTGCTAATTCACTTCTTTTGAATTAATTTTAATTGACTTACTCAGATCCCTTCATTGTTTCCATCCATCCAGTATCCAACCCACTGTATCCTAACTACAGGGTCACGGGGGTCTGCTGGAGCCAATCCCAGCCAACACAGGGCACAAGGCAGGAACCAATCCCGGGCAGGGTGCCAACCCACCGCAGGACACACACAAACACACACTAGGGCCAATTTAGTATCACCAATCCACCTAACCTGCATGTCTTTGGACTGTGGGAGGAAACCCACGCAGACACGGGGAGAACATGCAAACTCCATGCAGGGAGGAACCGGGAAGCAAACTCATGTCTCCTAACTGCGAGGCAGCAGCGCTACCCACTGCGCCACCGTGCCACCCCCTTCATTGTTTCTTTTTCCTTAATTAGCAGCCACACAATGGTGAGATACAAAATGAGCCAAAACAGGACCAGCAAACTGTGACCATCACACAATATCTGAAAATAAAAAGGGTGGAGGTCTCAGGAATGTTGATTTGCTCAGGTCCACAAAACATTTTATCAGAGTTCTTAGAAAAGTAAAGAAAAAAAATCAACAATTTCAGAAATGTCTGCCATGTCACAATGAGAGCAGCAACACACCATGGAATTAAATAACGGGTTTAATTAACAACAAGAGTCGGCGCCTCATTAAGCAGCTGGATGGAGTGAAATTGGTTGGAATCTGAGGCCCTGACTTAGGTGGTCTTCTGTTGGTAACTCACTCATATCACATTTCATTTCTCTTTAAGGAAAGAAATGAAGCAATTCAGAGGAACGATGAAGAAATTCCAGGGAACAAATCTTAAAAAAAAAACCAAGTCAATTAAAATGAATTCAAAATAAATTAATTAGCAGCAAAAACAGGTCACTAATAATTAAGAAAAGGGATAGAAAGAAAACCTGCAGCCACTGCGGCCCTCCATGTCTGGAGTTTGCCATCCCTGACATAAGGCTTCTTTTTTGCACAGTAAAGTTTGAAGTGGCATTTGTGAATGTAACTCTGTATTGTAGTGCTTGACAGAGGTTCGCCCAAATATTCCCTTGCCCATGTATTAAGTATTAAGAAGAAAGACGCCTCACACCTGGACAAACTGGTTAGGAAGGCAGGCTCTATTGTTGGCATGGAGCTGGACAGTTTGACATCCGGCAGAGCGATGGGCGCTGAGCAGGCTCCTGTCAATCATGGAGAATCCACTGAACAGGATCATCTCCAGACAGAGGAGCAGCTTCAGCGACAGACTGCTGTCACCGTCCTGCTCCACTGACAGACTGAGAAGATTGTTCCTCCCCCAAACTATGCGACTGTTCAATTCCACCCGGGGGGTTAAACGTTAACATTATATAAAGTTATTGTTTGTTTTTACCTGCGTTATTATCAATCTTTAATATTGTTTTTTGTATCAATAAGGTGCTGCTGGAGTATGTGAATTTCCCCTTGGGATTAATAAAGTATCTATCTATCTATCTATCTATCCTGCCTACTATACTAAGATAAAAATCTATCTATCTATCTATCTATCTATCTATCTATCCTGCCTACTATACTAAGATAAAAATCTATCTATCTATCTATCTATCTATCTATCTATCTATCTATCTATCTATCTATCTATCTATCTATCTATCTATCCTGCCTACTATACTAAGATAAAAATCTATCTATCTATCTATCTATCTATCTATCTATCTATCCTGCCTACTATACTAAGATAAAAATCTATCTATCTATCTATCTATCTATCTATCTATCTATCTATCTATCTATCTATCTATCTAATGAAATGAAGCTGAACAGTGAAAATATGAAATATCTTAAGTTTATATTGTCTGTAATGAAATAAAAGTTAAAGTACATTTAAAAATAACTGTTTTTGTGTTTTTGCATTTTCTATACCATCCCAACTTTTTCTGATTAGGGGTTGTAGTTAACAAATTGTTTCTTTTCAAGTTCTTATTCCTAGTGATTTCATGGTGGTTTGTTTTGTTGTGTAGGGAGAACTTGCAATACAGCCTGACACTGACTTTGAAAGTCCAACACCTCAAAGGAGGAGAGGTAAGAGGTGAACGAATGAATGAGCGAATGGAGAGGCGGTGAGGATGGGGTGCTCATGACATTGCTGTGATTCAATGGAGTGGTGCTGTACATTGACAGATGTGCTAATAATTTTTAATGCAGTGAGCCAGAGACTTAAAGAGAGAAGGCTAAAGAAGGAAAACCAAGAAGGACATCAGGAGACCAAATCCAGTGGCCAGTTACACTTGAAAAAAGAGAGAGCAGAAGAAAAGCATAAAGGAGCTGAGAACTCTTCTCACGTGTCCGACTTAATGTAAGCAGCAGTATGTTGTGAGTTGTGGATTCAGTCCAGTTGGGTGTGACATGGCAGGCAGTGCATCACTTAGTGTGGTGCTGCTGCTTCATGACTCACGAGACGGAATTTAAATCCTCTAATGTTGAGATCAGAATAAGCAGATACAAGAAATGGAAGACTGGCTTGTACAGAAGTAATATAAACTTCAAATTTTATAGTCTGTTGTAGGAAACTTGACAGAGAAACCTCATGGGATTGAGTGCTGTTGCTTTAAACTGTTTGAACTGGTTAAATTCATGAGAGCTCTCGTTCCACCATAGAAAATCACTATTGTGCATTGTTTTAAAGCTCCACTGGTCTAGAGGAAGATGGGGAGGTCGAGGAGGCCACTGGAGAAAATCTGCTGCAGGATTCTCTAAATCCATCGATAGATCTGAGGTAGTTAAAGTGTGAGAGAAATGTTTCTGAAGTTTCATTTGATATAATTAAAGAGTCCTATTTCATAATACATTACAAATTACAGCAGTTATTGAAGTTCTTCATGTAGTTGGGAAGTAACATTTGTAGTAATTGTGGCACTAAATCTGAAAACTATGGTACTTAAGAAACATAACCTTTAAAGCTGCTTGATTGTCTTTAATTGAATTGCTGCTACTACCAATAGCTCCTGTAGGAGAAAATGAGAGCAAAGTGTCACAAAATCTAATCTTCATAAATGGAGTATATTGTAACATAGTATGCATTTTGTTTTAAAGATCAAGCAAAACAATGAGCAAGGAGGAACTAACAGAACTATTAAAAGCTCATAGTAAAAGTGTGATTACTCGAGGACATAAAACAATATACATCAATAGATCAGATGTTTGGACTACGGCCTTCCAGCAGTTTCACGAGCATAGATTTACATGGAACAAAAGTATGCTCATGGTCAGATATGTATGCAGTTCAGACTTAAAAACTTCTTGCACGATGCTGTATGACACCATCCGTTTAATAGCACCAAATGAAGAATTTTTTTGTCAGCTCGTCAGAGCAATCTTTGAAGACAGCGGAGCCTTTGAAGGTATTCTCTTGCCATTATAATTTGCATTTTGTTCATAGGCTGCACTGCAATATGGCACCTAGTTTGAGAAAGTGTGGTATTCTTAGTATATTGACTTTTGAAAACCAAGTGGCATCCAAAATTGTCCAAGTTCTGTTTTAAGGGTGTTTCATTTCTTATTTTGGCTGTCCTTTATGAAAAATCCTTTAAACAGTAACTTTACCCTTATGTATAAAATAACAATTTTTATATGACAATATGAAACAATAAACTTGAACTTTGGTTTACACCTCAGTGCCAGATGCTTTCTGCAGTGGACAAACACTTTGTGATGTGCTTTAACTGCTTATCATGATGTGACATTTCCAGGAACCTTTACATCAGCACAGTTCACTTTGTGGTGAAGATCATGAAGATGTTGTGTTGTACTTCTTTCCAGAGTCACCCACTGGTTTTATACCAAAACTGAACACCAGTCATTTGCAGAATGGAGTTTACCGGACCATTGGGAAGATGATGTCCACCTTAATTATCCAGGGGCGTAAGGCCCTAGCACTTCTAGCAGCTTGTGTGGTGGACTACATTTTGACTGGAGATGTCCACCAAGTGAATGCTACACCTGATGATGTCTCAGCCTCTGAGCTTAGAGGAATGCTGAAAAAGGTATTGTTGAGATGCAAAGACTTGCTTTGCATTATGTTGGCTCTTATTTTTGATTGTATAACTTCAATAATTTTGAAATGTTTGCCAGACTGTCAGCTGTGTAAAGCTCCAGGAGACTCTTCCATCATTTACAAAAAAAGCATTTTATCCTCTTTAGGTGGAAAAATCGAGCACAGAAAGAGAGCTGGAAGATGCAGTGAAGCGGTGCGACTCTTGGCGCTTTGAGGTGGAAGGTCTTCCAAACCCAGTTAATATGAATACTAAAGATACTTTTGTGAAGAAGGCAACGCTCTTTCATGTAATCTTAGAAAGACAAGCTTGTCTCGATCAGTTAATCGATGGACTGTCGTACTACGAGGTAACTCGGTTCCAGTGGTGGTATGTTTGTGGTGTGAAGTTTTTGTGTAAGTCGATGGACAGTTCATATCTTCTCAGTATAAATTCATGAGACGAGTTAACATTAAAACTTCTGCTACAACAAACACACTAAGGCAAGAAATGGGTTTTCTCGCTTCATGTGTCATTTCTTTGCTTTTAATGTTTTCTATTTGTATGTCTGTGTTGTCAGGTATTATTTATTTGAATAGTTTAGAAATTGACAGAATGAAGAAGTGCAATATAATACTAAACATAAGTAAAGGACATTTTCCTGAAGCTTTGAAAAGAACTACCTCAGTAACTTTGGGTTGCTGCAACTATTTTGAAAATTGTGAATATTAGAGCAAATATTTTCTTTTTGTTTTCAGGTACTTCCACTTTTCAGAGGAATTCCTATCATGCGTATTTATCTTGATTTTCCTAATGTAAAGAAGGAAATTACCGCAGATGATGTAGCAGGCATTTTAATACCACGGTATTCTCCTCTTGGATGTCCCAGAAGAAAAAGTCAGGAGATGATGGTGATAAAATTTCAAGAATTTCTTCACTCTGTGCAAGGTAAGTGTAGAAGTATTTAGGCACCCATTGGCTTGGTGTTAAAAATCAAGAAAACACACCCGCCATTATGAATGTTCCTAAAGAGAGAAATAAATGCTTGTATCGATGTACTTTTAGCTATGAGTATTAATGGCTTGTTTCAAAAGTGCAGGAGTATTTTCTGTGGAATTGATTGTTGTACCACCATAAAGTCCCAATGATGCTGGACTGAAACGATTGACATCCAAAAAATAATTCACTCACAATAGGAACTCAAGGAGAAGCCATGTTCTTTATGTAGACAGCCACCTTCTATTCATTTTTCTCATCTGAGCATTCAGATCAAGTTCAGATCTTTGCGCACAGGAGCGCCATGTTTGCAACAACACTGCAAAACTCTAGTTTTGATCCACACACCTGACACCCTTAAAGACCTTAAAGTTAGTTAACATGTTTGTAAGGATTTTGTATGGTTGTAGAAGATGACTTATGGTGGGTTGTTTTTGAAAAACACAGCCTGCATCACAAAAGCAACCTTTCCTTCTCCACAACACAACATGAACTATTTGGATTAAAACGATAAATATTCCTCAATGTATCAAAGTGAGTAATGTGATTGTAGCTGCGTCTCTTCTAGTTCCCAAAATTGAGCAGCTGCTGAGCTGGCAAGGCAGGATCCAGCAGGAGTCAAACATTGTGACACGTGAGTCAATGTCTTGCGCCCCAAAAGACGAGACTGAGCCTCAGTAGTTTAGCAAAAGCAGCTTTATTCAACTTGAAACAGGAACAGCAGGGTTATTTATTGTAGCGTGATCTGCCACTCTGCTATACACAGACACAGCAATCAGGCAGGGGCATGGTGAGGTTAGTGGCCAAGTAGTCCTGCTCCCTGCCTTTATAATGTTCCTTACATCACCCATCGGTGATAGGCGCCTATAGCGTGACCACGATTGGCTCGGAGTTGCTTCCGCGGTGTTATGCTGCAGCACTTCCACAGACACGGCAATCGCACTTCAGCGAGTCGTCTCATTTGGGGTGGGGGATCCCAACAGAGTCCAAAAACCTCATAATGTGTAGCAAAAGAAAATTTTCAGTCCAATTAGGTTTGTTTTACTGAAAATTTACAAAGGGAACAAATCACAAGAATTCAAAAGGAACTTGTTACACATGCAGAATAAAAGGCAAGAAAGAGAAAGGATTCTTCTACAGTGGTAGCTTTCTCTTGTTACACTTCAGTTCCTTTCTATACTTTCTGTGTCTCACTGGCAAACTCACACAAGCTTCACTTAATACATTTAGTACGTTCTGTAAGTATGCATGGCACAGTTTGAAACTGTTTGCCCTTCATGCCTTACCGACTAACTGCAAGGCAGATCACAAAGTGGAAGTAGCGTGTAGTGGAAAGGAATAAATAGAATATTCCATTTATAATGTAGCTTGTGGGGGTTATAATGGAACTGCCAATTAAACTGACTATGTCAATGTCATCTATCTTACTAAACCACAGTTAATATATGCACGGCGGACGCACCGAGGCACATGCGCACTGCAGCCTTGGCACCCGCCCCAGAGTCCAGAGTCAAACGCAGCGACTTCCCAAAACGTGGCGGCTTCCCAGAGTCAGTAGGTGGCGCCCAAACAACACAACCTGTACACTACACTTGCTCTAATCCACGGTGCCAGTAATATAGATCACATAACGGTCACAGACTCTAAACCAGCGGCTTCCCAGACTCAGTGGCTGGCACATGAACACCACTACCTGTAAACTACACTTGCTGTGCTCCACTCTGCCAGCAGTCGGTGTCAGCAAAGGCAACGGAATCACGTCTTCACAAAACGAAACCGCTTTAGTACAGATATGCTTATTTAATTAAATGACATTTCCCCAGACGCACCCACCCTCCATGATATGTCATCCATCCAGATATCGGACGGAACAGAAACTGATTGCCATTCTTGGATTTCCGATTCGCTAGCGACTCACGGGCTTACTTGTTTATTTATATAACACATTTAAAACAACATAGGAATGCTGTGGCCAAAATGCTTAACAAAAAAAGAAGAAAAAACATACAATTAGCATAAATAACATAAAAATAGAAAATGAAGTAAGATTACATAATCATAATGAGGAAACCATCAATATTACTGAAGGTCACGGAAAGCAAGTGAATAGAAATGAGTCTTTAATCTCGTTTTGAATTGTCGACGACTGCTTTATGTGATGAGGTAAAGAGTTTCACAGGTGAGGCTGCCCAAGCCCAGTCTGTCCCCCTTAGTTGTACACTTGGTACGAGGGACCACAAGAGACAGCTGACCAGAAGATCTAAGCACTCTGGATGGCTGGTGTAAAGCACATAATTCAGATAAACAGGCAGGAGCAAGCCCATATAAAGATTTAAAAACTAGCAACAAGATTTTAAAATCGATTCGAAAACTGACAGGCCACCAGTGTAAAGAAGCTAATTTTAGAGAAACAGAGTCAGACTTTCTTGCCCCAACCAGAGAGCGGGCAGCAGCATTCTGGACCAACTGTAACCTCCATATCAGGGATTTGCTAATCCCAGAATACAGCGAGTTGCAGTAATCGAGGCGAGAAAAGATAAAAGCAGGAGTAGCTTTCTCAAGATCCCTAGGAGATAAAACAAAGCTTGATCTTACCTAGTAGACGAAGCTCGAAAAAGCAACTCTTGACTACAGAATTAATCTGATAGATAGATAGATAGATAGATAGATAGATAGATAGATAGATAGATAGATAGATAGATAGATAGATAGATACTTTATTAATCCCAATGGGAAATTCACATTCTTCAGCAGCAGCATACTGATACAATAAATAATATTAAATTAAAGAATGATAATAATGCAGGTGAAAAACAGACAATAACTATGTATAATGTTAAATGTTAACGTTTACCCCCCCGGGTGGAATTAAAGAGTCGCATAGTTTGGGGGAGGAACGATCTCCTCAGTCTGT
The DNA here is from genome assembly GCF_900747795.2 of Erpetoichthys calabaricus. Lineage (NCBI taxonomy): Eukaryota > Metazoa > Chordata > Cladistia > Polypteriformes > Polypteridae > Erpetoichthys > Erpetoichthys calabaricus. The sequence goes on from NC_041406.2 coordinate 2,264,300, forward strand.
CAGTGGAGCAGGACAGTGATAGCAGTCTGTCTCTGAAGCTGCTCTACTGTCTGGAAAGATCTGTTCCTCCAAAGAGAGGTTACTGTCAAAAATAACATCAAGATTGTGGACTTGAGGTTTGGAAAAGACAGAGAAAGAGCCAAGAAGTCCAAGACCAATTTGGGCTTTAGCTGATGGACCCACTATAAGCACCTCCATTTTATTTTGATTCAGATCAAGAAAATTGTTAGCCATCCAGGATCTTAGTTCAGAAAGACAGTTGCGCAGTTGACTCATTGCAGAGTTACAGACTTGAATATAAACCTGAGTATCATCAGCAAAGCAGTGAAAAGAAATGTTACATTTCCTAAAAATAGCTCCAATAGGGTGAAGGTATACAGAGAATCAAATAGGACCCACAATGGATCCCTGAGGAACACCACATGTAAGAGGAGCAGTAGACGAAAAAGAGGAATTTAAAGTCACTGAAAAGTGTCTACCAGTTAGATATGACCTGAACCAGTTAAGAGCGGATCCTTTAAGTCCAACAAGATGTTCAAACTGCAACAGCAATGTCTCCTGGTCAATGCACTAATATATAGGCAAACATTGTAACCTAAACTGATAGAATTATCTTAGTTAACATAAACTTACTAGCCAACAAAAAATTACAGTGATTAATATCTTTAGTGAAATAAATTACATTCTTTATATAAATGGAATATTTATTTATAATGACATGCTTGTCATTCAGGTGTGGTAATTTAGCTCTTAATGTAAGAGTAAACTATTATTTAGTTGTTTGATTCAGTATAATTATTAAATGAATTTTATATATCAAATAAATGTGTTAGATGTAATACTACTAATAAAAACTGAAATAGTTCCTTATTTCACTGGTAAAACTCATGTAGTGCTCTCTACGTCTCACTGGTTTTGGACAATTACTGCAAATGACTGGGAGTTCATTTCACCATTAAATTATGAGCAGTTTTTGACAGTGTTGGTTAAAATATTTCTATTCAGATAGACAGCATTTTAGGATGTCTTCACCTGACATGTTTTATTCTTTTTTTTAAGATAAGGAACTTGAAGAGAAATTTGGCAGCAGGACATTGACTGAAGCAGAGAAGGCATTTTTGGAAACACTGCGCCCTGTCCACATTCTTGAATTTGCGACAGGGAGAAGCACATTTCCAGTTCTTAGGTTCATTCCACATCCTCAAATGATATTTCTTTATGATAAATCAACAGGCCATCCAAAAGCAAACACCAGTAAAAATGAGCTTCAGATTTGTGTCAATTGCAGAACCTTGGCAGATTCTGACGAATTTGATTATTTTTTTGTTGAAGCTTTGATGAATAGTTCTGTGTGCAGATAAGGTCACCATATAGGTAGATGGAAAAAAGAAATGCAAGTGTTGATTCAACCATCTGTGTTTCCTTTTCCTCAAAAGATAGCAAACAAAATTAAAGTTGTGTAAAACTGTCAACAATTCAGAAAGTTCCTTTTTGCAAAACTTGATTGTATGTCTGCATTTGACATTTGATTTGCATTTGCATTTGTTTTCAGGTTATTCTTACCAAAGTTCAATTGCAATTGTATTTACTTTTGCTAAAGCATGTAACATGAAACAAAAGGTATCCATAAAAAAGTGTAACTTTGGTTGAGAAAAATGAGTTGGCTAAGTTTTCCCTTGTAACTCCTAATTAATTGTTGGTAATTTTGTTAAGCACAAACTCTTAGAACTCTCTCTTTTTCATTATTACGACTGTTTTCAAGAGGATCAGTTGTCTGGGATAGTTAATTTAAATCCCACCTTTTCATTGTGCAAAATAAATGGTTATCTTGGTTAAGGTTTGATATGAACTGGTCTGTTCTTTCTTCTTCAAAGGCTTCTTCTGGATAATGAAGGCACAGCAGATGTTTATCAAGCGTAAAAAGCAGCAGGGTTTTTTGTTGGCTTCAGTAGGAACGGATTGATTGTTAAATGTTGTTCTAAATGCATCCAATGGCTGATTAATTCTAAAAATGTCAACATAATAAAGGCAAAATAGATATGCACAGAGCAGTGGCGTCTCCCACAGGCACGTAGCTCTTCGCAAACACCCGAGCAAGTTCAACTGAAGTAAAGTCGACAGCTGACCAGGAGAAATAACCGGTAGTGAGAAATTAAAGTCGATCTCTCAGCGGGTGGTGGAAACTTAAAGCCGACGGTCTCTTAGTGATTCAGCTGAACGCAGAAAGCACCGAAGCACTGAAGTTACTACAAAAAACGGAGAAGATGACATCAATACTAAACGTAAGTTCTATCTGCTCTCTGCCCATTGAGGGCACGTTTATATGTTGTGTGTCCTGCAGCATGTACAGTTCAGGTTTTCCGGCCGACATTGTAGACAGCTTCACCTGCCAAAAGTGTTTAGTTAATTTAGAGTTGGTCGGGAAAATACGTGAATTGGAGGACCGCGTTAGGAATCTGATAGCGATTAGGCAAATCGAAAATTGGATCGACTCGGTTTGTTTAGACAATTCGGCTACTTCTGATTCGGCTTCAGTCTCTCCAGGTCCCACTGTAGTCAGTGCGCGGCCGAAGTCAGCAGCACCAATTCAGCCACAGGGCGAGTGGGTAACAGTAGACGGGGGTCTCAGAATACAAAATTTAGTCCCCCGGCATCCAGGTCACCAATTCGGACCCAGAACAGATTCTCAGCACTCCGCAGCACACCTGTGGAAACTTGAGAATAAGAAAGTGCTCATAATTGGTGATTCCATAGTGCGGAATGTTAGAATTCCAAACTGTGTTAAACCAGCAGTTAATGTTAAGTGCCTCGCAGGGGCCAAGATTTCTGGCATAGAGGCTGCATTGGACTGTGTTGCCGACGATGAAGTATCTACCTCATTGCTGCATGTCGGCACTGATGATATTTATTTACAGCAATCTGAGGTATTAAAGAGGAACTTCATTTCTCTATGCATCAAAGCTAAAAGAAAATGTTGGAATTTAGTTGTATCTGGCCCCTTACCAAGATTATATAGAGGGGATGTGATTTATAGCAGATTGCATTCCCTTCACTGCTGGCTAGAAACCTGGTGTGCAAACAAAAGCATAGCGTTTGTGAACAATTGGGATGATTTTTGGGAAAGGCCTGGATTTTTCAGAAGAGATGGTCTTCATCCTAACTGGAGGGGATCTTATGTATTATCCCAAAATATGGCAGCAAAACTGCCTGGTTGACTGATTAGAGCACCATCCAGGCCTCAGTCATGTGATCTTAAATCACAGGCTGTTGTTTATCCCACCTGTTACTTTACTGAAGCTGTTACCCATAATCCCTGTTGTGGGGCATCCAGTAAATTTAGTCTTCATACAAACCTTAAATTAATTGATAACCAAAAAATAAGGTGTATAATTAGACCAAGGGATAAAACCAGACCCTCCACCAGGGGCATCTGTAATAGAAATTTAATACAAATTAAAACAAAAAATATATCAGCAGTTCAGAAAAGAACCATACAGTTTTAAATGCTGCTTATTGAACATTTGCTCTAAAGGCACTGAAGCTGTTTTGGTAAATGATATTATATTAAGTACAAAATCTGATCTGTGTCTTCTCACCGAAACCTGGCTTAGTAAATGTGACACTGTCCCCCTAGCTGAGGCGTCAACAGATGGATACTCGTTCCTTCATAAGTCTAGAGATTCTGGTCGAGGAGGAGGACTTGGCATAATTCACTGTAACAAAATGCAAATCACTTCTAAAAATTTAGGCAACTTTACATCCTTGAGGCATTCATTTTAAATATTAAAACAGATTCCAACACAATTATAGTGCTAGTCTACAGACCACCAGGGCCGTATTCATTGTTCATGTCTGAATTTAGCAACCTTCTATCTGATTTGGTTATAAATTATGATCACGTAGTACTGATGGGAGATTTTAATGTACACATTGATGTGTAAACTGGCACTTTTAGCAAATGTTTTACTTATTTGTTAAATTCAGTAGGATTTTGTCAGATTGTCAAAGATCCAACTCATAATCATAACTGCACTTTAGATTTAATTATAACTTACAAAGTTGAAATTCAAAATTTAAAATTACTTCATCAAATGAAGTTATTTCCGATCACTACTTAATTACATATGATTTAGTCCTGCCCTTGCCAACGCACTCACAGATTAAAACAAAGACAGTGCGACATCTAGATTGTAATTCTGCTTCAAAATTTATAGATACTTTGAGTAAGTCGAGTGTAACTGCAGAAAACCATTTAGATCAGTTAACATCAAATGTAAACGTGGAAAACAATTTAGATGAGCTAACATCACATTATAATGTGACCTTGAGAGATGCTCTGGACACAGTGGCTCCCCTTAAAACAAAAGTGATCAAAGCACATAGAAACTCTCCCTGGTTTAATGAAAACACTCAAGCTCTTAAATTAGAGTGTCGAAAACTGGAGTGCAAATGGAGAACAACAAAGCTACAGGTCTTTCAAATTGCATGGACAGAGAGTGTTAATAAATATAAAAAAGCCTTCTTTAAAGCTCACTCAGAATACTATTCTACATTAATAGATAGCAATAATAAAAATCCTCGGGTACTGTTTAGAACAGTGGCTAAATTAACAAATGGAAATTCAGATCAACAGTGCAAAATACCAACAGATATTAGCAGTACAGACTTTATGAACTTCTTCAATGAGAAAATTAAAAATATAAGATCCCAGATCTCTGTATCACAGTACAAACCAAATACTAGCTTAGCAGACCCTGTCTTACATTGCACTCAGCACTTTAGTCATTTTAATCCTGTAACTGAGCAGTAAGTCTTAACTTTAATTTCTAAAATGAAGCCCACTACTTGTTCCCTAGATCCAGTGGCAACAAAACTAGTAAAAATTGCAATGAATGTTCTTGCAGCGCCTATCCTAAACATTATCAATAGTTCATTATTGCATGGCACAGTACCTGATGCACTAAAAGTGTCAGTCATTAAACCATTATTTAAAAAGTCAGACCTTGACCCATATATACTAAATAATTATAGGCCTATTTCAAATTTACCATTTCTCTCTAAAATACTAGAAAAAGTAGTCGCCAGTCAGCTTCAGTCACACCTTATGCATTACAATTTATTTGAGAAATTCCAGTCTGGTTTCTGCACTGGTCATAGTACAGAAACGGCACTAACACGGGTTGTAAATGACATTCTGATATCCTCTGATGAAGGAAACTCCACTGTAATTATGTTGTTGGACTTAAGTGCAACATTTGACACCATTGACCATTCTATTTTACTGCACAGGCTAGAAAATGATGTTGGGCTTACAGGCACCGTGCTCACTTGGTTTAGTTCTTATTTATCAAATCGATTCCAATATGTACAGAAATGTGCTGACAGGACTCCATCATTATACACAGAAGTTAAATATGGTGTCCCGCAGGGCTCAGTACTAGGACCTTTACTGTTTTCACTTTACATGCTTCCACTGGGATCTCTCATTAGGAAACATAATGTTAATTTTCACTCGTATGCAGATGACACCCAGTTATACCTTTCATTTAAATCAGATGAAGTTTCTCCAATGTTGTCTTTAATTAGTTGTGTTAGTGAATTAAAGGAATGGATGAATAAGAACTACTTGTCTTTAAATACAGATAAAACAGAGATGTTAATTGTTGGAGGGAATGGCGCTGATCACAAAAATATTTTGTCATCATTTAACTCAGTTGGACTGCGGTGGGTTGGCACCCTGCCTGGGATTGGTTCCTGCCTTGTGCCCTGTGTTGGCTGGGATTGGCTCCAGCAGACTCCCGTGACCCTGTGTTCGGATTCAGGGGGTTGGAAAATGGATGGATGGATGGATGGATTAACTCAGTTGGAATCTAAATTAATTTTGCTGAATCAGCCCACAATCTAGGAGTTATCTTTAACTCTAGCATGTCATTTCATCCATCCATCCTCTTCCGCTTATCCGAGGTCAGGTCGCGGGGGCAGCAGCTTGAGCAAAGATGTCCAGACTTCCCTCTCCCCGGCCACTTCTTCTAGCTCCCGAGGCGTTCCCAGGCCAGTCGAGAGACATAGTCCCTCCAGCGTGTCCTGGGTCTTCCCCGGGGCCTCCTCCCAGTTAGACGTGCCCGGAACACCTCACCAGGGAGGCGTCCAGGAGGCATCCTGATCAGATGCCCGAGCCACCTCATCTGACTGCTCTCGATGCGGAGGAGCAGCGGCTCTACTCTGAGCTTCTCACCCTATCTTTAAGGGAGAGCCCAGACACCCTGCGGAGGAAACTCATTTTAGCCGCTTGTATCCGTGATCTCGTTCTTTCGGTCACTACCTATAGCTCATGACCATAGGTGAGGGTAGGAACATAGATCGACTGGTAAATTGAGAGCTTCGCCTTGAGGCTTAGCTCCTTTTTCACCACGACAGACCGATGCAGAGCCCTCATCACTGCAGATGCCGCACCGATCCGCCTGTCGATCTCACGCTCCATTCTTCCCTCACTCGTGAACAAGACCCCGAGATACTTGAACTCCTCTACTTGGGGCAGGATCTCGCTACCAACCCTGAGAGGGCACTCCACCCTTTTCCGGCTGAGGACCATGGTCTCGGATTTGGAGGTGCTGATTCCCATCCCAGCCGCTTCACACTCGGCTGCGAACTGATCCAGAGAGAGCTGAAGGTCACGGCCTGATGAAGCAAACAGGACAACATCATCTGCAAAAAGCAGTGACCCAATCCTGAGCCCACCAAACCGGACCCCCTCAACGCCCTGGCTGCGCCTAGAAATTGCTGTCCATAAAAGTTATGAACAGAATCGGTGACAAAGGGCAGCCCTGGCGGAGTCCAACTCTCACTAGAAACGGGTTCGACTTACTGCCGGCAATGCGGACCAAGCTCTGGCACCAATCGTACAGGGACTGAACAGCCCTTATCAGGGGGGCCGGTACCCCATACTCCTGGAGTACCCCCTACAGGATTCCCCGAGGGACACAGTCGAACGCCTTTTCCAAGTCCACAAAACACATGTAGACTGGTTGGGCAAACTCCCATGCACCCTCCAGGACGCTGCTAAGGGTGTAGAGCTGGTCCACTGTTCCACGACCAGGACGAAAACCACACTGTTCCTCCTGAATCCGAGGTTCGACTATCTGATGGACCCTCCTCTCCAGGACCCCGAATACACTTTTCCAGGGAGGCTGAGGAGTGTGATCCCTCTGTAGTTGGAACACACCCTCTGGTCCCCTTTCTTAAAGAGGGGGACCACCACCCCAGTCTGCCAATCCAGAGGCACTGTCCCTGATGTCCATGCGATGTTGCAGAGACGTGTCAACCAAGACAGTCCTACAACATCCAGAGCCTTGAGGAACTCTGGGCGTATCTCATCCACCCCCGGGGCCCTGACACCAAGGAGTTTTTTGACCACCTCGGTGACCTCAGTCCCAGAGATGGGGGAGCCCACCTCTGAGTCCCCAGGCTCTGCTTCCATATTGGAAGGCATGTTAGTGGGATTGAGGAGGTCTTCGAAGTACTCCCCCCACCGACCCACAACGTCCCGAGTCGAGGTCAGCAGCGCACCATCACCACCATAGACAGTGTTGACACTGCACTGCTTCCCCCTCCTGAGACGCCGGACGGTGGACCAGAATCTCCTCGAAGCCATCTGAAAGTCGTTCTCCATGGCCTCCCCAAACTCCTCCCACTCCCGAGTTTTTGCCTCAGCAACCACCAAAGCCGCATTCCGCTTGGCCTGCCGGTACCTATCAGCTGCCTCCAGGGTCCCACAGGACAAAAGGGACCGGTAGGACTCCTTCTTCAGCTTGACGGCATCCCTCTCACCGCCGCTGTCCACCAACGCGTTCGGGGATTGCCGCCACAACAGGCACCAACCACCTTACGGCCACAGCTCCGGTCAGCCGCCTCAACAATAGGCACGGAACATGGCCCATTCGAACTCAATGTCCCCCACCTCCCTCGGGATGTGGTCGAAGTTCTGCCGGAGGTGGGAGTTGAAGCTACTTCTGACAGGGGGCTCTACCAGGCCTGACCAGCATCCTCCCCCACCATCGAAGCCAACTCACCACCAGGTGGTGATCAGTTGACCACTCCGCCCCTCTCTTCACCCGAGTGTCCAAGACATGTGGCCGCAGGTCCAACGACACGACCACAAAGTCAATCATCGAACTGAGGCCTAGGGTGTCCTGGTGCCAAGTGCACATATGAACACTCCTATGCTTGAACATGGTGTTCGTTATGGACAATCAGTGACGGGCACAGAAGTCCAATAACAAAACACCACTCGGGTTCAGATCGGGAGGGCCATTCCTCCCAATCACGCCTTTCCAGGTCTCACTGTCATTGCCCACGTGAGCATTGAAGTCTCCCAGAAGAACGAGGGAGTCCCCAGAAGGTATGCCCTCTAGCACCCCCTCCAGGGACTCCAAAAAGGGTGGGTACTCTGAACTGCTGTTTGGCGCAGACGCACAAACAACAGTTAGGACCCGAAGGCGGAGGGAGGCTACCCTCTTATCCACCGGGGTAAACCCCAATGAACAGGCTCCAAGTCGGGGGGCAATAAGTATACCCAGACCCGCTCAGCACCTCTCACCGGGGGCAACTCCAGAGTGGTAGAGAGTCCAGCCCCTCTCAAGGAGATTGGTTCCAGAGTCCAAGCTGTGCGTCGAGGTGAGCCCGACTATATCTAGCCGGAACCTCTCGACCTCGCGCACAAGCTCAGGCTCCTTCCCCTTCAGAGAGGTGACATTCCACGTCCCAAAAGCCAGCTTCTGTAGCCGAGGATCGGACCGCCAAGGTCCCCGCCTTTGGCCACCACCCAACTCACACTGCACCGACCTCCTTGGCCACTCTCATAGGTGGTGAGCCCATGGGAAGGGGGACCCACGTTGCCTCTTCGGGCTGTGCCCAGCCGAACCCCATGGGTGCAGGCCCGGCCACCAGGCGCTCGCCATAGAGCCCCACCTCCAGGCCTGGCTCCAGAGGGGGGCCCCGGTGACCCGTGTCCGGGCAAGGGAAAACGCTGTCCATAGTTTTCTTTCATCATAGGAGGTTGGACCCGCTCTTTGTCTCATCCCTCACCTAGGACCAGTTTGCCTTGGGTGACCCTACCAGGGGCATAAAGCCCCGGACAACAGAGCTCCTAGGATCATTGGCACACGCAAACCCCTCCACCACGATAAGGTGGTGGTTAAAGGAGGGGAGCATGTCATTTAAAGCGCATATTACAAAGTTGTCCAAAACATGTTTCTTCCATCTTGAAAATGTTAGGAAATGAAGGCACTTTCTAAATAAACAGGATTCTGAGAAATTAATTCATGCATTTATCTCTAGTAGGATTGACTACTGCAATGCGGTGTTCACTGGATGTTCAAACAGTTCTTTATACAGCCTCCAGTTAATCCAAAATGCTGCTGCAAGAATTATTACAAGAACAAGAAAATACGAACACATAACTCCAGTTCTTAAATCCTTACACTGGCTCCCGGTTAAGTTTAGGGCAGATTTCAAAATCTTCCTTTTAACATATAAAGCATTAAATGGTCGAGGTCCAGCTTACTTGTCTGAACTTATCATGACTTACAAACCAGAGCGCACATTAAGATCTCAAGATGCCGGTCTGCTTATGATTCCAAGGACTAATAAAATAACAATGGGAGGTCGAGCTTTTAATTACAGGGCCCCTAAACTGTGGACTGGTCTGCCTGCTACTATAAGAGATGCCCCTTCGGTCTCAGCTTTTAAATCCCAGGTTGAAGACTCACGACTTCAGTTTAGCACACCCTGACTAGAGCTGCTGATTAACTGTACAGACTGCATCTCTGTTGTTAGTCATTAGCACTAAAACATAAGTAACATGATAGTTATAATTTGTTACTAACCCTCACCTATTCTGTTTCTCTTCTCGGTACTCAAATGTCCCACTTGGTGCCACGGCCCACCTGCCAAGTTGTTTTGCCTGCCTAAGGTAAAGTCATCTCTGATGGAGGATCGCAGAAAACGTGTGAAAGAGGGGTCCTTTCATCGGATTGGCTGGCCCAGTGCTGTTTCAGCTGTGGAATGGCCAAATGGGGGAGGCAGCTTGATGGATGAGGTCTCCAGGACTCTAAACAAATCCAAATCTTCTTATGTGATATCATCTACTGTTAAATTCTGCTCTGTACTTCTAAAATTTTTATTTTTATACTGTATTGAAGATTTGTTCTGTTCTGTGTATTGTATTGTATTGACCCCCTTCTTTTGACACCCACTGCACGCCCAACCTTCTTGGAAAGGGGTCTCTCTTTGAACTGCCTTTCTTGAGGTTTCTTCCATTTTTCCCTACGACGTTTTTTTTGGGAGTTTTTCCTTGTCTTCTTAGAGAGTCAGTGCTGGGGGGCTGTCAAGAGGCAGGGCCTGTTAAAGCCCATTGCGGCACTTCTTGTGTGATTTTGGGCTATACAAAAATAAATTGTATTGTATTGTATATGTCTCATTTTCTAAATTGAGCAAATGGATTGACTCCCAAGTCATAAAATCCAGGTGCATACACATTAGTGCAACTTTTGTTTAAGTCTCAAACCTTTCAATTCGTCGATTATGTACCAAAGTTCAAGTCAGCACTGAGATGTCTCCTCTGTTTTCCTGCATATCCTCTCAGATTTGGCATGGTCAGTTCTTTTTCTAAACCTGTCTTTAACAGTTTCAGAATGAAACATAATTTCACAATTGCTACATAAATGAGCAATTACTGTTGTAACAGTTCAGAAGCTTCATCATTCTGCTGTATCCACCTATTACTCCATGAACTATTAGTTTACATCTAAACTTATGGTTGCCATCTGTTATGCCTTGACCTCAAACGCTGTTCAATCCAGTTCTTCATGACAAAGGAGTGCACACTGTGTTGTATATGTTGTCCTTCATCATCATCATGTACAGTTTTGGTCTTTGAAATGCACAAAATAGATGCCACTTTTATCCAGGTGGTCCTTGCAGCACATTTCCATCTGTTTGGTGTGTATAGAGTTGACAACTTACAAATAAGTAGTTTCACATAAGTAGGACAAACCACTGAGCAATATCTAAACACCATATGTCATCCACACTTAAAAGTTGCTGTCCGGAAGCCTCATGTTTATGTATGACAAATGAATCCATGAAGCTATGACTACACTGGAGCATCTGGAAGAAGCTGCCAGCCAAACTGCAGCTTCCTTCAAGTAATGTTGGTGTTGAGCCTGGTGTGTGGTGTTTGTAGAAGACCCAGAATATCAGATTAGTAGAAGGTAGAAAAGTGACTGAACATAAACGTATCCAGCATGCATGTGGTGTGGCAGATGACCAGGGATCTTGCCCCACAGGGACACCTGGAAGAAGATCGGACCAGGAGAGGGGCACTATCTTTCCCTGGGTGCAAGACAGCAGTGTCTGTCACCCGATGGGTGATACAGGGAACACTATAACTTGGCCACTGACCTGACCCCAGCCCCACCCGTTTGCTGTGTCTGTGTGTAGTAGAGTGTTAGCTCCCGCTGCAATAAATAACCTTGCTGTTCCTGTTTCAAGTTGAATAAAGCTGGTTTTCCTGAAATCCTTAGATTCAGCCTCATCTTTTGGGTGCAAGGCAGCGACTCACGCATCACATGGTACCAGAAGTGGGGGCTTGCAGCAGTGGAACTCCAAGAGGCATGTAACATCCCAATACCAGTGGAGGAAGATGAGGCTTCTGTGGGTGGACCTGTCTTTGTGAGCCCCAGGGATGTGCTGGATGTGCTGATGACTCTCTCGGATGACCAGAGTGGTTCCTACTCTGCTTCAAGCACACAGTAACACTGATGCGCTGGGACAGGGGAGGCTGGGCAGCTATTGTGGCCCTACAGGTCATGCGAAACCTGCCTCCCGAAAGGCTTGATGATTATGATTTTCTGAAGCAACAGATCCTCCTCCGTACGGCTATGAGCCTGGTGGCCAAGGGTTGCCAGTTTTGTCCGTGGTGCATTGACCTAGAGTGGCCTATACCAGGACAGGTTCAGGACTTAATGGACCTGATTCAAAGCTGATTCCGCTGGGACACCTTAGAGCGTATTGTAGAGAAGCTAGCAGTTGACGCAGTTCTGTCAGGGATAGATGAGGACCTTTATGATGAGATGCTCCAGAATGACGTCCACTCACTGTTAGACCTGACCTGCAGACTGGAAAGGGACAAGCCACCTGGAAGCAGAGGGGCTACCCTAGTTTGGCCCCGACTTTGATCCAACTAGCACAGGCTCCTAGAGTTGCTGATGCCACAGGTGGAAGATACCATTGTAGGAATGCCATAGTGGGGACTGGGGCAAGGTGCTTTCTCTGTGATCAACCACGACATCTAGCTTGCACAAACCATAGACATCAGTCTTGTCCAGGTATGTGGCTTGCAAGTTTCCCCCAAGATGTCAGAGAAAGACAATTTTAAGGTCTCCATTAAGTTGCCCAGATGTGAAATCCCAGTGCTTATGGACTTTGGTAGTGACCTCTGTGTAGTTCGTTGTGACTTGCTCTGGCAGGCCCCTTATAGGACCACAGATCATCCACGGGTACGTCAAAACATATGAGACTATTACTCTTACTCCCTCTGAAATTTAAAGGGAAGAACTTTAAGGTTTGGACTGCCATATCAGACACTTCACCCTGGCTTCTTTTAATAGGGAAGAGGAATGCCCTTTTCCCACGGGTCTTAGTACCTGCAGAGCGCTTACCTCTGTAGTAGATAAAGAGGGGCTCACTGCAGACAGCGTCAATCAAGGAGCTGGGTTTGAAATTGAACCGGAGTTGTCCAGTGAAGTGGGAGACGAATCCTCAAATGAGATCCGGGGGCAGCTGGTGGACTTTACACCCTGGTTGCTCGCGCCACCCCAAACGGGTTGTGTAGTAATATTTTCTGTTCAAGTCTTTCTCTGAAAATTCCCTTTATCTCTGATGCATTTCGAAAGTCAGCAGCTAATGGTTCAATGGCAATTGCAAATAGCAGTGGTAACAAGGGGCATCCCTGTCTAGTACCATTTTCTAGTTTGAAGTAGTCTGAAATAATGTCGTTAATACAAACTGAAGCTTCTGGACTGGTATACAGTAATTTGATCCATGCACATATGTTCAGGCCAAACCCAAACTTATGCAATATGATGAATAGGTAGTCCCATTCAACCATATCAAATGCCTTTTCTGCATCCAAAAATAATAATATCTCTGGAGTGTTAGACTTTATGGGTGAATATGTTACATTAAATAGGCGTCCAAGATTGGAAGCTAAGTGTCTACCTTTAATGGATCCGGTTTGGTCTTGTGATATTACCAAAGGTAGCACTTTCTCAATCCTTCTAGCCTGAATTTTGGAGAGTATTTTAACATCATTATTCAGTCCTTATTTTTCTTAGGAAAAATGATGATTAATGCTTGGTGAAAAGTTTGAGGTAGAATTTTATTGTCTTTGGCTTCTGTAAATGTTGCTAATAAAAAAGGGAATTAACTTAATTGAAATTTTTTTATAAAAGTCAGCAGGGAAGCCATCAGACCCTGATGCTTTCCCACTCTGAAGTGAGATTATAGCATCTAGTAATTCTGATAGTGTCAGAGGTTTATTCAGTTCCTCTGCACTGAGAGTATCTAGCTGTGGTATCTGTAATGTATCAAAAAATGCATTAGACCGTGTCTTGTATTCTTTAAAGTGAGTAGAATATAAGGACTTACAGTAGTCTCTAAATGTATGCATTATATTTTTATGGTCAATGGTTTTATTTCCGTCTGTGTTGGTGATTTCTGATACTGCATTGCAAACTTCCTGTTTATGGATTTGTTGAGCTAATATCTTATTAGCCTTCTCTCTGTGTTTATAGTAATGATGTCACGATTTAAAAACAAGTTGTTACATTTCTTTTGATGTCAAGAGGTTGAGTTATTGCAAAGCCTGACCTTTCCCAAAAACTGCCTCATTTGGAGACCTGTTGTGTTGTTGATCTTTTCTGGTAATTTCACTAATTAACTCTGGGGTCTTCTTAGCTTCCAATTTATTTTTGTAGGAGAGATATGAGATAATCTGTCCTCTTAAAGATGCCTTCAGGGTTTCCCAGAGTATTCCTGCAGAAACCTCTGAAGATGCATTTGTCTCTAAAAAAGAATCAGTTTGATTGGATATAAATTCTGTACAGTTCTCATCAGCTAATAGCAGGGGGTCAAGACACCAGCTGCAAGATGAGAATGCAGTGATTTGAGCTCCATGATCAGAGGGGCACGGTTGGAGATTACAATAGCGTTGTACTGGCAAGATTTGATCGTAGGCAAGAAATTGTTATCTATAAAGAAATGATCAATTCTTGAGTCGCAATGATGTACTGCTGAGAAGAAGGAATATACTCTTAAGTATGGATTTAGAAATCTCCATTAGTCTGATAAGTTACGATCAATTAAAAACTGAGTAATTATTTTTGCAGTGTTAGGTGTTATCGCCCCTGTAGTTGAAGACCTGTCCAGGTCTGAATTTAAAACACAATTAAAGTATCTGGCCAGTATAATTTTATGAGTGTTCAAGTTAGAAATGGATGCAAATTTGTTTTGGATGAAGTCTCTATCATCCACATTGGGTTCATAGATATTTATCAAAATCACTTTACAATTAACTAAGTTACCCATCACCATCACATATCACCCTTCAGGATCAGATACTAAATCTGATACTGCAAATGAAATTGTTCTATGAATTAAGATTCCCTCACCTTTAGTTTTCTTTGTATTGCTGGTGTGTAATAATTGGCCAGTCGAATCTCTTTGCAGCTAAAACTGATCCTTGCTGATTAAGTGAGTCTCCTGTTAAAAATTCTATCTTTGCGTTTAGACCTGTTAGGTGAGAGAATACTTTCTTCCTCTTTAACTCATGATTGAGACCTTTGACATTCTAGCTCACTAAGTTCATTCTTTGGTCATAGAGAGATTGCTTCTGAAATTTTGGTGTCATTTAATACTCTTAAATTAAGGTATCACATTATTACATGTGAGAGCTTTAACCTTAATTTCCAATATTGCAAGGAGTTATGGCTATGAAGCCTATTGTTGTGTTGGTACTTACAACTGTGGGGATAAAAAAGATAGATCAGAAATTGCTTGCTCTCTCTCTCTCCTCCAGCAGAATCCCCCCTCCCCCATTTTGTCTCCCCAAGTGAGGCTAGACCACACTAGTTCCAGTTCCAGTCCTCTGACATGTCTAGAGACAGGGCATGTCCAGAACAAAACAAGCCCCCAAGCAGAGGTGTAGAAGGAATAAAGTAGAGATCTATTGGCAATACAGTTCAAATACTATAAACCTAGAATACAATCTTGAACAGGCCCGAAAGAATAAACCCAGGGTATGATGTTAAACAGAACCTATGGAGAAGCAGATAACATATGATAGTACAATCCTAATACAATAAAACAAAGGTGTGATGTTAAACAGTCCCATTTGGAGAAAAAAAGTATACATATATACATGCACACATACATAAATATACTATATATTAAATTACAATTATAATTACATATATATATATATATATATATATATATATATATATATATATATATATATTGCGAGAGCCAGCCCAACCACAGACAGACAGACACTGTACTTAAGTCCACCACACACGGTTTATTTACACTATGTACAAGTTTGTAAGTCTCGCACAACACACAGTGCTCCAGCACCAAACTCCCTTTACTTCCTGGGCCTCTCAATGGTCCTCTTTGGGCCGCCTTCTCTCCTCTCTCCCAGAGCCTTCCCCTCTTCTTCCCGATTCTCGCTCCTGACTGTTGGAAGGCGGCCCCATTTTTGCTCCTCTGGATATGCTCCAGGAGCCCCTTGATGAACCTCCGCCGGCACTTCCTGGTGTGGCAGAAATGCTGGCTTCCAGGGCTCTAGGATCCAGCAGGCGCCCCCTGGTGGTGGCCACGGGCCCCTATAGGGTTGAGCTTCCCAGCTCGGTTCCCGTGACCCCCCTAGCAACCAGGGTGGCTGTCCTCTCATGGCCCGGGGGAGGTATAATCCCTCTCCCAGTCCTTCCAGGCATCCCAGCTGGGTATGGCGCCCAGCCATCTGCCACTATATATACAGTGATCCCTTGCTATATTGCGCTTCGCCTTTCGCGGCTTCACTCCATCGCGGATTTTATATGTAAGCATATTTAAATATATATCGCGGATTTTTTGCTGGTTCGTGGATTTCTGCGGACAATGGGTCTTTTAATTTCTGGTACATGCTTCCTCAGTTGGTTTGCCCAGTTGATTTCATACAAGGGACACTATTGGCAGATGGCTGAGAAGCTAGATTGCTTACTTTTCTCCCTCTCTTGCGCTGAGTTTCTCTGATCCTGACGTAGGGGGATTGAGCAGGGGGGCTGTTCTCACACCTAGACGATACGGACGCTCGTCTAAAAATGTTGAAAGATTATCTTCACGTTAATACCTTCTGTGTGCAGCTGCTTCCTGAAACGACATGCTGCATGGTGCTTCGCATATTTAAAAGCTCGAAGGGCACGTATTGATTTTTGACTGAAAAACAAACTCTGTCTCTCTATCTCTCTCTCTCTCTTTGTCTGCTCCTGACGGAGGGGGTGTGAGCTGCCGCCTTAAACAGCTTTGTACCGGCGATGCTTCGCATACTTAAAAGCCAAACAGTCCTATTGATTTGTTTGCTTTCCTCTCTCTTTCTGACAGTCTGTGCTCCTGACGCGCACTCCTTTGAAGAGGAAGATATGTTTGCATTCTTTTAATTGTGAGACAGAACTGTCATCTCTGTCTTGTCATGGAGCACAGTTTAAACTTTTGAAAAAGAGACAAATGTTTGTTTGCAGTGTTTGAGTAACGTTCCTGTCTCTCTACAACCTCCTGTGTTTCTGCGCAAATCTGTGACCCAAGCATGACAATATAAAAATAACCATATAAACATATGGTTTCTACTTCGCGGATTTTCTTATTTCGCGGGTTGCTCTGGAACGCAACCCCCGCGATGGAGGAGGGATTACTGTATGTATATATATATATATATATATATATATATATATATATATATATATATATATATACATATATACATATAATTATAATTGTAATTTAAAGTAGCAGGGAAGGAAATAGAATGTATAATTACGGCAAAAGTCTAATTGCAGATAGACTAAATTGCAGGTGAAATCTTCTTTACCTTGTCAGATCACGATGGACTCGATTGTATTTCTTTTTTTTTGTTTTTAATTTTATTGTAATCATTCCATACAAATAGATCAATTTTTACAAAAAAATAGGATTGAAAACAAATCAACCCCCACCCCTGAGAAAGAGAGCATGGCCAATGGACTAAAACTTAAAAATAGTAAAAATGAATAAATTGATGAGTTTATTAGGCAGATACAGATACATGGAGAAGAAGTTTCAATGAACATTCTGGAATCGACAAGTTCTCCTGGCCCAACTCACTTGCACTTTCGCTCCCAATATTGCTCTTGGCTGGAGGCTGTAGGACAGCAGCACCCACTTGTACATAAGAATCACGTGTGTCCCACCGAGAAGCACAAGTGCTGCACCCTGGATGAACATGTACACTTGTTCATGTCTATGAACAAGCCGGACATCATGGATCAGCTATAGTTTGCTGTCAAGCTCAGGATGATGTTGTGCTGATTTGCTGGACTTAGTATTTACAGTAACAAGACTAACTTTGGGGTTTAGAATGTAGCAGTGTGCCCCAGAGCTGTGGACTGGAAGCGGACCAAGACAAAGTGCAGTTGCAGTGGGCTTTCGGAGTATCGGAGAAAGGGAACAAAGTTGTGTACTAACTTAGACCTCCTCGTGAGCAGGTTTCATGGACTTAGTACTATGGGTAATGTTACTGAAACTCCGGAATAACATCAGTGTTAAAATTGTTACCTATAATCCATAATCACATCTTTGTGGGTGTCCTCCAGATCTAATAGGAGATGTCTCACAATATGTATTATATAGCGCTTGTGGAAATGGATGCCCACACCCAGGGACACCAAAGTGGTGAAGGATCTCTGTGTCACCCTCTGGCCAGGACACCAGAAATATGAAGAGAAGGTTCATAAATTGGCAACAGTCTGCATTAACACTTTCACCTTGTCTGTTTTTGTTTGAGACATGGCTGAAATCCTACTCTCACAGAGCACCCAACCCCATCGTGTCACAGATTCACCACATGCTACATTTAAAAAAGATCTTGTCAATCAACAGCATTCGCCTCTCATTCAAATGGCTATTTTGAGTTAAGGAAAGAAAACAAAGGCAGGCATTAAGGTGACAGACATCATGTCTTTGGAAAGTCAATACTGATCCACATTGGTGAGAGTTGTGTGGAAAACGGACGTAAAGAACAGTTGGAATACTCCAGAGAAATGTGTGTAAAGTGCTGTGTATCTCATAGGCCATCATTTCAACGTTATATTATGATTGTAGTATAGAACAGCAGTTTGTAGTCATCATGAGATCCTTCCTGGAACTCTTACCCATTTCCATTCTCATTGCGAAGTCTTTTCTCAGTTGAAAAGTTATGTTCTGTGACCAGAATTGAAAAACAACCATTTGTGGATTGGTCTTGTCCGTTGCGAGTGATGGACGTCTGAAGCAGAGCTCTGTTAGCAGCGGTGTTATTTTTTAATATTATTTCTTTATTATCCTGAGATATCCTATATTTATCCAACCCGAGGGTTCTACTGCAGTATATGCAAGCATATATGAACATGGTCGGTAAGAAAGGAGCTCAGAAAGAAATGGAAAAGAAAACTAAAGCTACATCCAAACCCAGAGCAGCAAGTGCAAGTTCAAACTTCAGAGACTGACCTGGAGCAGATGGGCGAAAACCCTGACTCCTCAGGACCATGGTCTGCAGCATCGTCTCCAGTTGAGAGCGAAATGGGGAGCGAATGTGCAGGTGACGCAGATCACAATAGCTCGCTGATTGGAGAAGATCATTTGAAACTGGAAAAGGCCTTGCAGTCCGCGCTTTCACCTACTCCATGCGAGCCGGGAACATCGGCTGTAATAGAGCCCGCCGCTTCACCTACAGTGTTCGAAAGCAGAAATAACCTGTCCGAACTGAAGGTGATGATCGCTGCGCTAAAGCAAGAGATAAAGAATTATATAAAGAAAAGCGAGAAGACAAGTGAGAAGCTGCTACGGCGGGAGCTGCAAGAGCTGCGGCAGGATAACAAAGACTCGGAGAAACGCATATATATCTGCTTTGAGGCGGCCTTCAATGCTATGCTGGGTAAAACTGAGGATCACATTCAGGAAAGCACGTCTAAACTGAGCACACTTGCCAATGAACTGGAGGATGTTAAGCAGGCATTCACAACACGAATTGAAATAGCCGAAAATCTAGCATCCACCGCTGATGGAAAAGCAACAGCTGCCAATTCCGAATGCAAAAAACTCGGAGACAGACCTGCTGCTCTGGAAGATGGAAACAGAAGGAATAATATTAGAATCGAAGGTCTGCCTGAGAATCGTGAAAGTCCAAACCCAGTGAAATTCGCAGCTGAACTATTTTCTAAAGTAATTGGAGAAGACTTTAAATCAGATACGGAGATAGCAGCAGCTTATCGCATATGCAGATCAAATATCTTTAGACCTAGGTCTTTTATTATCCGCTTCGAGAGATTATTATGTAAGCTAGATGTGATGGCACTCCTCAGACGCAAGCAAGAGATTATATATTTGAAAATAACCACATTCGAATTTTCCCTGATTTCTCTCCCGCAACAGCTGCTAAACATGCAGCCTTCTACAACATTAAACAGTGGTTACGACAAGCCGATATCAAATACAGCATCTTGTACCCTGCCAAACTGAAAGTGGATGTTCAAGGCCAATACTACGTCTTTTCAAGCAAAGAGGAAGCAGAAAAGGAATTAAGAAAGCTGATCCCGACACTATTCTGAAACACAAGGGTGAGTCGCATCCTGTCATGGCATGGCAAGGAGTTATGCTTGCTGTCTGATCCACTTGTAATGATACGGGTGTTATAATTATACATACTTTTCATTACTCAGACGCTTTCTGTTTATGTTTTAATTACAGTTATAGACGTGTGTGGAAGAAAGTAACTTTTTTTTGTTTTTCTTGCTACCCTAAAGGAGACTGTTTAACATCACACCCTTGGTTTATTGTTATTATTGCATTAAGACTTAGTATGCTTATCCTGGACCACTTTCTATCCTTGATCACTTTCTTCTGGGTTTATTATCTTATTACTTTAAGATTGCTGAACGTTATATTATATATTTTATGCTTATAGTTTGTTAATGATTATATTTCAGGCATATAGTATTTAGACTTCATTGGCAATAGATATCTCTACTTTTTAATCCTAAAACACCACTGCGTGGGGGCTTGTGTTGCTTCGGACGTGTTCTATCTCTAGGTATGTCAGAGGACCGAGAATTTGTGAAGTGGGGTCCAGCCTCACGTGGGGAGGCAAAAGGGGGGTGGGGTGGGGGGATAAGGTGGGGAGAGAAAGAGAGCAGGCTATAACTAATCTATCCTTTTAATCCTTACAATTATAACTACCAACGTAACAACAGGCTGCATGGCAATAACTCTTGGGGATATAGGAAATTAAGGTTAAAGCTGCCTCACTTCCAGTTAAGACTATAAAATGACATCAAAAACTCAGAATCAATATCTCCATGATGGGACAGTCAACTTTGTGAGCTGGAATGTTAAAGGCCTGAATCACGAATTAAAGAGAAAGAAAGTATTTTCTCACCTAACAGGTTTAAACGCTAAAATAGTATTTTTACAGGAGACCTATTTACTAAGCAAGGATCAGTTCCGTCTGCAAAAGGACTGGCTGGCCAAATGTTCCATTCTAGCTTTACAAAGAAAACTAGAGGTGTGGGAATTCTCATACATAGAACAGTCCCATTTGTAGCATCAGATGTAGTATCTGATCTGGAAGGGAGATATGTGATGGTCATGGGCAACTTATTTAACTGTAAAATGATTTTGATAAATGTTTATGCACCTAATGTCGATGATAAGGAATTCATACAAAACATATTTGCATCTATCCCTAATGTGAACATTCATGAATTTATAATGGCCGGGGACTTTAATTGTGTTTTAAATCCACTCTTAGATAGGACTCCTATCACAGGGGGGATGACATCTAACACTGCAAAGATAATTACACAGTTTGCAACTGACCACAACTTATCAGACCCCTGGAGGTTTCTAAACCAAAACTCAAGAACATATTCTTTCTACTCACCAGTACATCATTGCTACTAAAGAATAGACTATTTCTTTATAAATAATAATTTCTTGCCTACGATTAAATCTTGCAAGTACGATGCTATTGTTATTTCTAACCATGCACCTCTGATCTTAGAGCTAAAATCACTATGCCCCACACACTCACCTCGTAGATGGCATCTTAACCCGCTTCTATTAGCAGACAAGAACTGTACAGAATTTATATCCAAACAAATCAGTTTCTTCCTATAGACAAACACATCCTCAGAGATCTCTGCAGGAATACTCTGGGAAACTCTAAAGGCCTTCTTAAGAGGACAGATTATTTCATATCTTTCCCACAGGAATAAATTAGAAACCAAGAAAGTATCAGAACTATAAAGCGAAATTACTAGAATAGATGAAGAACATGCCAGGCTTCCAATAGAGGCTCTACATAGGAAAAGGCAGGTTCTGCATTCAGAACTCAACCTCTTGACAACTAAAGAAACTGAACAACTAATTTATAAATCCAGACATCATTACTATGAACACGAGAGAAAGCTAATAAGCTTTTTGCTCAACAAATCCACAAGCAATGTGCAAGTTCGCAATGCAATCCCAGTAATCACCAACACGAACGGAGACGAAATCATTGACCATAAAAATATAACGCACACATTTAGAGACTACTATAAATCCTTATATTCTACTGAGTTCAAAGAAGACAAAACACACTCTAATGCATTTCTGGACACTTTACAGTTACCACAAATAGATATTTTTAGTGCGGAGGAACTGGATAAACCTCTGGCACTATCAGAATTACTAGATGCTATAAAGTCCCTTCAAGGTGGGAAATCAGCAGGCCCTGATGGCTACCCGATAGAATTTTATAAGAAACTAGCAAAATACCCGCGCTTCGCAGCGGAGAAGTAGTGTGTTAAAGAGTTTATGTAAACATATATATACATATACATATATACATATATATACATATCTACATATACACATATCTACATATACATATATATACATATATAGATATATATAGATATATATATATATATATATATATATATATACATATCCACATATATATATACACATATATCTATACTAATAAAAGGCAAAGCCCTGACTGACTGACTGACTGACTGACTGACTGACTGACTGACTGACTGACTGACTGACTGACTGACTCACTCACTCACTCATCACTAATTCTCCAACTTCCCGTGTAGGTAGAAGGCTGAAATTTGGCAGGCTCATTCCTTACAGCTTACTTACAAAAATTAGGCAGGTTTCATTTCGAAATTCTACGCGTAATGGTCATAACTGGAACCTGTTTTTTGTCCATATACTCTAATGGAGGTGGCGGAGTTACGTATCGCGTCATCACGCCTCCTACATAATCACATAAACTAAAAACAAGGAAGAGATTTACAGCACGAGTCAAACGCGGGAACGAAGGTAAATGACGTTAAGTTTTGAGTGTCTTTTAATACTGCGTAAGTATACATATTAACACGTGCAATTAAACGTGTGCATTTACGGGGTGATTTCTCAGGCTTAAAAGCTCGCCTTTTATTAATGAGGTAAATGCAAACTGTTTTCATTCTGAAGGGTACAAACCACGTTAGATTTCATGCTCAAGAGTAAACTCAGCACACAGCTTGGTCATATTACAACCGGTTCATTTTCCTCAGTTTAAACAGGTTTACTTTTCTTCTTAATAAAATTTTTAAAGCAGTACTTCGCCGCTGCGAAGCACGGGTATTTTGATATATATCAAAATATATCGCGTCAACACGCCTCCCGCGTAAGCACGTGAACTGACCTGCTGCCGTTTGCAATGCCATATTTGCGAGATACAAGTTTAATGAGAAGACACAAGGTATGGACATCGCAACATCACACAAGACAGCGGCTCACGTTGTAGATATATAAATATACTGTATATATGTATATATGTGTCTGTGTGTGTATATATGTATGTGTGTGTATATATATATATGTATGTGTGTATGTATATATGTATATGTGTGTGTGTATGTATGTGTATATATATGTTGACATATGTATATATATATATATATATGTATATATATGTGGATGTGTATATGTGTGTATATATATATATATATATATATATATATATGTATATATGTGTATATGTAGATATGTATATATGTGTATATGTAGATATATGTATGTATGTGTATGTATATATATATGTTTGTGTGTGTGTGTGTATATATTATATATATATATACTAGCAAAATACCCGCGCTTCGCAGCGGAGAAGTAGTGTGTTAAAGAGGTTATGAAAAAGAAAAGCAAACATTTTAAAAATAACGTAACATGATTGTCAATGTAATTGTGTTGTCATTGTTATGAGTGTTGCTATACACACACACATAAACATATATATACATATCTACATATACACATATCTACATATATATATATACACATCCACATATATATGTATATATATATATATATATATATATACTAGCAAAATACTCGCGCTTCGCAGCGGAGAAGTAGTGTGTTAAAGAGGTTATGAAAAAGTAAAGGAAACATTTTAAAAATAACGTAACATGATTGTCAATGTAATTGTGTTGTCATTGTTATGAGTGTTGCTGTCATATATATATACATATACACATATACACACACATATACACACATATACAGACATATTATATATACATATACACATATTTTTTATATATATATTTTTTATATATATATATATATATATATCTATAATAATAAAAGGCAAAGTCCTCACTGACTGACTGACTGACTCACTCACTCACTGACTGACTGACTCATCACTAATTCTCCAACTTCCCGTGTAGGTGGAAGGCTGAAATTTGGCAGGCCCATTCCTTACAGCTTACTTACAAAAGTTAGGCAGGTTTCATTTCGAAATTCAAAGCGTAATGGTCATAACTGGAACATATTTTTTGTCCATACACTGTAATGGAGGAGGCGGAGTCACGTATCGCGTCATCACGCCTCCTACGTAATCACGTGAACTAAAAACAAGGAAGAGATTTACAGCACGAGACACACGCGGGAACGAAGGTAAATGACGTTAATTTTTGACTGTCTTTTAATACTGTGTAAGCATACATATTAACACATGTGCAATTAAACGTGTGCATTTACGGGGTGATTTCTCAGGCTTAAAAGCTCACCTTTTATCAAACGCGGGAACTAAGGTAACTGACGTTGTTCACTGTCTTTTAATACTGTGTAACCATACATATTAACACATGTGCAATTAAACGTGTGCATTTACGGGGTGATTTCTCAGGCTTAAAAGCTTGCCTTTTACTAAAAAGGTAAATGCAAAACTATTTTCAATCAGTTTATTGAAACGCTCCCGTTAAGGATTGCAATAACATATTCGTGAGATAAAAGAACGAAGTAGGGGGAAATGGAGGAAGAGCCGGAAACAGCAAAGAGCAAAAAATTAATTAAACAATTGAGAACGGAGCGAGTGAAGCATACAAGCATGTTCATAAGGGAAACAAAGCACGGTGTAAAACGTAACTTTAAATTAAGTTTATAGAAACGCTCCCGCTGCGAATTGCAATAACATATTCGCGAGATAAAAG
Organism: Erpetoichthys calabaricus; assembly: GCF_900747795.2. Classification (NCBI taxonomy): domain Eukaryota; kingdom Metazoa; phylum Chordata; class Cladistia; order Polypteriformes; family Polypteridae; genus Erpetoichthys; species Erpetoichthys calabaricus. The sequence goes on from NC_041406.2 coordinate 2,289,166, forward strand.
TTTAATGAGAACACACGAGGTATAAACGAACCACACGCCGTGGCGCAACGTTAGGGGCAACAGTTTCAACCATTCTATGATCTGCTTCTCGCAACTGAAAGACGGCACATGGCGGATGTTAGCCGACTTGCTGACCGCAACGTTAGGGGCTTCAACTATGGCGCTCACGCCACATCTCAGTGCCAACACTTTCCAGACTCTACTTAAAAGACACGCCCTCCTCACTGGACAGTTAAAAAGACCAATCAAACTAACGATGACATCAAGTATTACCCAATCAAAAGTAGGAAAGGAGGCATCTTCATAAAATGCGTGTGGGATGATTTGCATGAGACGCTGCTTTAAAAAAAAAATTATAAAAAAAATACGGGATAAATCCCGTCCAGTATTGATTCAAAACGGGACTCGCAATTTCATTCTCAAACGCGGCACGATTCCGTATTTTAAAGGACGGGTGGCAACCCTACAGTGCCAGGTAAGCACCCATACAATCAGATTGTGATTCAGACTAGGAATGCAATGAATGTAATTTCCCCGATCTACATACAAGGCGAAAGTCTTGCAACATTCAAAGATGAGTACTTATTAAGTACACCATGGCACATAAAAGAGCTTATGAAGCCTTGAACCGAAAAAAGCAAGATCTCAGAGATCGTAAAAAAAAAAAAAGGAGGTAATGTCGTTTTACTCGCTGTACATTTTACTCAAACATTACCAGTTATTCCACGAGGGAGACCAGCAGATGAACTCAACGCGTGTTTAAAATCCATGCTTCTCCCACGCTCGGTTATATGTCGCGTGTTCTCGGGTAGGTACACCAAAAAATATATACATT